>NC_088922.1:18342500-18642500 GCF_038396675.1 Hydra vulgaris
CACAAGTATGGGGAGGGGATCACTCAAAAGCGTACCAGTGTGTACAAGGAAAAGGATAGACGATTTTTTATTTAAATTTTTTTATGTGAAGTCCGGGAAATCAGACAAAAAGGCTTTGGTTTTTTAATTAATGAATTTGCTTATCTACCGGAAAAAATATGTTACTTCAGCTTTGATATTAAATAAAAACAATAAAATATCACCATTTACTAAAAGATGACTACATAACTTTGTTTCCTTTTTGGAGTTGAATTAACATGCTTGATTGCAGACATTTTAAACAACAGAAAGGTTTTTAATTTAATTTAAAATAAATAATAGTAAAAAAAAAAGAAAGAAAAAAAGATTAAGAATATTTCTTTTATTTACAAAAGATGTGTGAAAAATTAAAAACAATAAAGCAAAAGTATCATACATTTTTACAAAATCTTGTAGATTAAAACTTTGATTTCTCAAAATGCAATCAAGTTTCAATTTTTTAATTTAAATTTTCTATTCTCATTGGGACGAAAAGTTTTGAAAATAGTAAACATTCTTTCTACCTGTTAGCAGTAATACTTCATTGTTTGTACATCTGTTAGCAGTAATGACTTCATTGTTTGTACCAAATAGAAAAAAACTTTTTAATTTAAACTGAATGCGCCATTTAAATATTATCAAGTGAATAATATTTTATATACTTTATTATATATTAAATAAATCTATAATAGACTTATACTAATATAATACATATTAGTGTAAGTATATATATACTTATACAAATATAATATATAAATAACTGATATGCTGACATATATTTTGAGAAAAGCGTTTGTGAAACTAGTGGCGTAACATTTTTTGTTGTTGTTGTTTGTGAGCTTCTAAAAGTTTTGATTAAAAGTTAGAAATATATTTGCTATACATACTGTTTATTGAAATTTTATAAATTTTAAGTTGCGTTTAACTTTTTTAATAAATAGACTTTAATATAAGCTTAACAGATTTGAAGATACCATTGAAAATATTTAGTTTTATATTACCCTTTTCGTGCCGGAATTTATTTAGGCAATTTAAAAAGCGCAATACTATGCCACGTAAACACTTAAATAGATGGGTTTCCTTACAAAATAAGTTAAACAAAGTATACATCATTGGAATGCAGGCAAAATTTAGAATCCAAAAATTAAATTAAAAAAGTAAAAAAATTAAACTAATGTCTACATTATTTCATATTAATAAATAAACATTGCAAATTTTAAATATTTGCTAATTAAGCCTTTCAAATCTTTCAAATAGCTAGCTATATTTTTTAGAAGTGATTAAAGGCTTGTAAAACGGTGCAAAATTTATTCAGCTTTCATTGGTTACTTTTCTAACATAGATAATTAAAAAATAAATAATTAACATTTTTCTCTGGTGATGCCACTTTTTTTATTTTTTTTTTATACCTAATCTTGTTATTCAATAATAATATTAAAAGTACCTATAAGGAAAAGTAACTAATTTGATGGGATACTTTCCTTATTTAGATAAGTAGAAAATAATAAGCCCACACTTTGTTTAAAGCAAAGACAAGATTTTTCAAGCTATTTTATTTATTATATTTAGTCAACACAAGTAAATATATATACATAATTTTAAAAATAAAACTATGAATGCCACATATTCCAACAATTAGAGACTGAATCAAGGCATAAATGGACATTGCAAAATGAACAAAAAACACATGATCTACGAATACCTTTTGAATGGCGCTAAGACTGATCAACTAAAGTAGTTTTTCGAACATTTTCAGAACAATTTTTGCAATCTCTTAGCTTATCGTTCACCAAAGCTTTATGAACTCCAACATTTGTATGTCGTAGTGTAATGTGTTTATTTGAATTACTAGGTCTTCCACTATTCTTAGATCTAGTATTTCCTATTAATTGATCAATAAGTTCCTCATGAAAATTTTGATGACTGCGGGTACGCTGGTCACTCAAATATAAATGCATTATGAACACATATTTCCAATAGGTGGTAAAAGATTCGCCTATACCATTTACTTGATTTTCTTCCACAATTATAATACTTCATGATTTGGTCTGCTGAATCTACACCACCCATGTTGGCATTGTAATCTTTAATTGCCCCTTTTTTTCCTTTTCCCTTCACATATATTGTACTGTTTGCAACTTCATCATAATTTGGATAGTGAATTGTTGAAAGTATATGAACAGGCTTGCTGTCAATCCAGACCTGCGCCAAAGCTGGACCACACATTCGCCAATCACTATACCCACGTTGCAACTTCATTTTTGTTTTTGTTATAATCTCCTTGGGAAATTGGCTGCAATCAACTCGTGCAGTACCTATTGCATAAACCTTATTCTCGTAAAGATACTCAAGCAAACCAACTTTAGTGTAATAGTTATCTAAATATAGATGATATCCTTGTTTTAAAACATGTTGGGTTAGTTGACGGACAACAGTTCCTGCAAGATCATGGTCCTTTAGTCCATCAATATCTTTTCCAGTGTAAATCAAGAATTCTGATATGTACCCGGTTCCTGACTCTGCCATTACCCAAGCTTTTATTCCAAATCTTGTACGTTTGCTTGGAATAAATTGTCGGATAGAGATTCTTCCCTTAAACAAAGGTACCTTGAAAAGTTTGTCATAACCTCCATTACCCCTTGGTATTGCAGCTGTCTCATTGCAAAAATGAAGGTAACAGTGAATTTGTCTAAATCGATCACAAGACATTACTTTACTAAAAGATGAAATAGCAAAAAACCACTGTTTTTGTCTCCAGTAATCATGGATACGAGGAAGTTGGGTAAACAGATTGCTATAAATACTTTGGTATCATTTGACGTAACATCAACCCATATCATTCTATGCTTTATAGGAGAAGATTGTAACCTTTTTGAATGGCAGTTATTTGTTCCAGCGATAAGTTTTTGTCTTAAAGCATTATCAAAGAAAAATTCAAAGAAGGTAGATTGATTTGATATTTCCATCACAATTAGGTTTTGCAGAACTTCTAAATGTTGGTCCTGGTGTTTCCATAAATGGAATAATAGTTCTAATAATTTTAATATTTTTCCATTCTCTAATATCTTTTCTAATATTAGGCTTAATGATATGAAGTTGTTTACTTGTTTGTTGTTTACTTGTTTGTTGTTTATGGATTTTTCTTTTATTATTTACAGTTCCGTTGTTATCAGCAAATGCTATTGTATAGAGTCCTTTATTATTATTAGTTCCTGAATTAATAATAGAAAAATCCACATCTATTTTTCTGTTGAATCATCTTCAGAACAAACATATTCTTCAGATGATGAAGATGAAATTATTTCTGATGATGATGACTGACTTGCTGACTATGCCATTGTCAATGGAGCTATTGTTGAGCAAATATCAGTTTTATTCTCTTGGAATTTGTTGTCATCAGACTCTAGAGACTCAGAAGACAAATCACTAACATCATCCGTTTCATCAAGGATTCGAAGAGCTTTATTCGGATCATTTATAATCCTATTTCTCAAAGCCATCTGCGCTGAAAACGTCTAACAGTTACATATATTTTTGTCAATTATCTTTAGTGTTTTAAACATGAAAACTACCCGTGAAATAAAAGTTCCAAGTTTCCTAAGCTCAATTTATATGTCTACAAGCACAAAAGGTTAATATTTAAGACTAAATAGGGTTGAACTGTAACTTTTAGAGAGGTGTTTTAATTGGTATATCCAAGGCGCACATATGTGCGCCTTCGGCCCAAAAAGGTTAACTTATGTTTGAAAAAAAAAGTTTGATATTCCAACGTTTTAATGTTTTTAAATTTTAAATATAATTATCATTAATTAATAGAATGTGATCAAACCTGTAAGTTAAGTTTTAGTTTGATGAACTTTTTACGCTAGATATTTATTTATAAATATTATGATAGGTATTTAAAAATATTACGCTAGATATTTAATTTTTTTAACATTCAAGTTTTGATATTTAATTTCATGAACTTTTATGCAATTCAAAGTAAAAGTTCTAGTTAAGAGAAGTTTTTCATCAAATAAAAAAATATATGAGTTAGCAAATGGTTTGACTTACCCAGGGTACGATTAAGCGGATAATATGATAAAGTTCATATGAAATTAAAAAAAAAAAAACATGCTGGATTTAGCTTTCAAATAAATCATTTTTAATTTGAACTTATAGAAATAAATCATTTTTAATTTGAACTTATACCGCATAAATTAAAATTGAAGTAATGCATAAATTATGTGTAACGTACTTTATTACGAACATAATTTCTTTATTTAACAATATGCAAACTCTGTTTAAACATTTTGACTTCAGCAAATAAATTTTTACTAAAAATATTTTCTAAAAAATTCACTTATAATTTTCTCCCTCGCAATTTCTTCAGACGAGTGCGATTTTTTACTCTCACAACAAAACTAGCGAGCGCTATTTGTGGCGACCAGAAGGTCATTTACGGTGTGTTTCACATGCACAGAGCAATCGCTCCTGCTTCATCACAAGGCCTGTATATATTTATATATATGTGTGCGTGTATATATATATATATATATATATGTATAATACGTAGTATCATTGTCATTGTCGTACCGTGGTTGGTACATTTTTTCAAATATATATATATATACATATATATATATATATATATATATATATATATATATATATATATACACATATATATGTGTGTATATATATAAATATATATATATAAATACATATATATATATATATATATATATATATATATATATATATATATATATATATATATATATATATATATATTATATACACTATAAAAGATTTTTAAAATGATTTGAAGAGACTTTTAAAGCACTGTAAATTAAGAGAGTGGTAGTGCAATTGAAATTTTTTTTTTTTTTGAGAGAGAGAAAGCAAAGTAGTTTAATTTGACAGCAAATTATTAACAACGAAAAGAGTATGCTGTGCATTATAGACTGGATCAACAGCGTGAGTTGCATGTTACTTGGTCTGACTGCTGTGTCCCTCAAAGTTGGAACAGTTTAATATCAAATGTTGTGTTATTTTTTTTAAGAGACAATCCTAGCATTAACTCAATCAGTAATAGCAACATTGTTTAACTAAAAATTAGTTCCTTTTTCTAACGTTGCTGTTCTAAAGTTTACTCAAATATCACACATAATACGTTTTAAATCTAGCTTTTAAATGACTGAAATGAACCTATGAATTGTTGAATTGTGCCAATGTCAAGTTTAATGAAAAACCTAACAGAAAGAATGCTGGCACACAGAAAGAGGCTGGCACTAGGTTTTCAACTTCTAACAACCAAAGATTCCAACTAGCACAAAGAAACTTGCAGACCTGCATGCTTGTATACTTCTCCAGGACTGAGATTACTAACCATTGGTTCCTCATCTATAAAATGAACGGATGCCGTGAAAAGCTTTTAAGCTTTATTCATAAAGTAATGCTTTTATAATGTAGTATAATGGTAGTTAGAATATCGCTAGAATATAAACTGTAATTACAGTTTAGTAAATTATTGTTTTAGTTACAAAATTTAAAAATAGCAAACTGCTTCAATCACAAAATTTAAATAATGGCATTTAGAAATTTGTCATAGTGAAGATATGACTATTTCATAATGCCAAGGTTCTGACTGCATTTTGAGGGTATTTATTTTTCTATTAAAAGTAAAACATTTTTAAAGTAAAAAATTATAATACTAAAAGCAAATGCTTATGTTATCATGGGTAAAAGTATTATCATTTGGATATTAATAAATTTTTTATTCTAGCAAATTTTGATTTCAATTTAGTTAAAACTACTCATTGATCAGTTAAAACCTTGTTAAACCAGCGCAATGAAGTATTTTTAAATTTAAATGTCATCGTCGTCAAATTTAAACATCATCAACTTAAAGATTGGTGACAGATCTAACTAAAAGTACAACAGTCTTTAAAATAGTTAATTTTGCTTTAGGAAAAATACTCTGTACCAGTACCTGCATTGAATATTCTCAGTTGTAGTTGCTCAACTCCAGGAAAGCTAAATTTGTTTAAAGAGATTTGGATTCTACCAAAAAAATATATAAAAGTGGATCAGGTTGCAATCTATTTTTTATCAAATCTTCTTATTTTCATTCATTGTTTATTATTTTTTTTAATGAAAAAGTTTAAAGGTGGTTTTTTATAATTTTAGGCTGCTCATATGCTTTTGAATTTTTATAAGTATATCGAACAGTTATTACTGCAGAAGTTTGGTGTAAGAATCTTTGTTTTGTTTTAAGAAATAGAGAACTTAAAATCATTTTAATTAAAATTAAAATTGAGTGGTGCTTTTTTAAGTTTTTACTTAAAAGTTAATGAAACCAAAGCTGATGATGATGCTGAAGGTAAAGCAGTCTTTTTTTCAAAAATTAGTTTCCAACAATCAGTGTTACTGAGGGCCAATTTTAAGAGTATTTTTGTTCCAGTTTTTAAATAACCCCACCTCAATGTTTTTTTTATTTAGAGACTAATTTTAAAAGAATTGCACAATATCAACAGTCAGACAATTTTACTTCAGTAAATTATGTCTACTCTCTGATAATTAAGAAAATTTATCAGAATTTATGAATTTAAAGTGAGCAAATATATGAAATATAAAATAAGACTATATTTAGAAAGTAAGAGATTTGTGTCATGATGTGTCAAATAGTTAAAAAATGTCTGTTTTGGAAAAGAATAGTTCATTAAATTAAATTATAAAAGAATTTTTTGACATGAATTTCAATTACTGGAATTTGTGGAAGCTGCAAAAAAAAAATATACTTCATTATTTGTAATTTCCATAATTTGAAGTAATTTAAATGTTGCTGACATTTGAATTATTTGAAATTAAGGAATTGAGACAATTGACAGTTGTTTTTTGTGTGCTAAAAGAAATATCCACTTTTGGTGACATTACAAGGAAACAGAAAACAGTCTGTTAAAGTTTACAGAGACAGATCACCTGTAAAGCAGATAAGAAGTAAAATCATTTTGAATTTGAAAATCTTCAAGATTGTGCTTGTTATTCTGAAGAAATCGTCTGCAAAAAATTTACTACCTGGATGCCATTTCTATAAACATATAAAGTGTTAATCTGTTTACAAAAATCTGAAAAATTTTCCTAAAAAGAAGTTGTAATTTGGTATTACTATAATAATGGTGTATAAATTAGGAGCCATGATTTTTGAATACAGTTCAATAAGATTATGAAAATATTTTCAGGTGTGTATTTATATTGAAAGTATAAAATATCTTTTTTTAACATATAATGTTTAAAATACTATTTGTAGCATTTTATTCAATTGAGTTTTTAACTTGAGATTTTTGCATATTTGTTTGTCATTAGGGGTACAACAGTTGTTTTTCATTCCATATAGTATTCTGATGAGAAGATAAGAGCCATTCCTAGTTAGATTCCAGCAAGCATGGGAAAGTTGTAACTTTTTTTGCACTAATATTTATTACAATTATAATTTTTAGCAAAAATTACACCAATTGAAGCACAGTTCAACTCCCTGATTAAAATTTTTTTTTTTTGTTAAAGGTTACTTTACCTTAAATGGGAGCATCATTTATAAAAAGACTTTAAATTATATCATAGTATATTTTAACACTCAATAGATATGGCTATATAAAGTTTAGAACCCACTTTCCTTTTTTTTATTTTAATTTTTTATATTTTAGAAACAGGGTTAAAAAATCTAAAAAAATGCAGTTTGTATTCATTTTCAACGGTTTTTATTTTGTTTTTGTTTGCTAAAATATGAGGTTTAAAAAAACAAAAATAGTAAAAATAAATTCACTGAAAAAAAGAGCAATGCAGGGTTTAAATTTCAAAAGCAAATTTTGAAAGAAAATCAGTATTTATTATTATTTTTTTTTAAAAACTTGAAATGAAAAAATTTTAAAAAGTTTAAATAAAAAAAACCTTTGTTTTTTTAATTATTATTAAAAAAGTTTACTTTATAAAAAAAAACAGTTAAAAAAGTTTGCTTTATAAAAAAAAACAAATACTGCCTAGCTCTTTTATATATTACATTATAGGTATCTGGTTGTTTAAAGAGTTTTCTTTCTGGCGAATTTACTCCAGCTTTTGATAAACCAGAACGGCTTTTTGACTTTATCATGACAGCTATCAAAAGTTTTTCACCAGATGCCCAACCTTCATTTGATATAATCTTACATCTTGCAGCACATGAATTTTATGACATGGTTTGTTGAATTCAAACTTTACCTTGAATTTGTTTAGATGTTTTTTTAATAAATATTTAGATAATACTTTAATGATTTTCTAGTTTTTATCATTCTTGTTCAGAAGCTAAACAAATATGAAATAAGTGCTGGAACTTCAAAAACAAAAGAAGATCTCTTACAAATGTACAAATCCTGGGTTGAGCTTTATCCTATAATTGGTTTTATTGACCCATTCCATGTTAATGTAATTTTTTTTTGTGTGTATACTTTTTAAATAATGATAAAGTTATACAAAAAATGAGTATCTGTTTTTAAAGATTGTTAGTTTACTGATAATTTTTTAAAATTTTTTATTGATATTGAATAATTTTTGTGAATGAAAATAAATAAAAATAAGAACTTTCAAAGACTTTATAGTTTTTTTTATTATTCTTTCATTATACTTTTTTTAAAGGTAATATAAATTTTGTAAATTTTAAAATAGTTTTTTTTTATATATATATATATATATTTTTGTGCAATTTTATGCTTAAAGGATGATTCAAGTTACATTTTGTTGCAATCAGCTTTGTCAAGTAGTTGCTTTATTTTTTCAAGTCAAGCTTTTGATGAAAAAACTGTAAAAAAGATGCTAAATGAAAAACTTGTTGATGGATTTTTAATCAACCCAGAAGAAGTTTGTCAAACATTATCTGATGCTTTATGTTTGGTTAATTTGATTAAAGGTATGAAGTTTTAAAAAAGGTCTTCTTTTAAAAGTTAATGACAGATATTAGTTAATAGTTTTAGTAATATAATAAAAAAACTTAAGTAGTTACAAATGTTCTTTTGAAATAATGGAAATTAAAAGTTAGTCTGAGTCAAATGGTTAAAAAAAATATTTTAAAAATAATCCCATGTGAGTTACACAATAATATACATAAATATATGCATAACAAATATATAAAGATTTTTTGTTGTTGTTTGCTTATCATTCAAATGTGATTCAGACAAATTTTCATAATGCTCTTTTCATATTTAAATGAAACAGCATTATTATTGATAAGACATTGTTTCTCTTGAACATTAGGAGGTGTATGCATTTTTGTGCTTCAGTACACATTTAGTTTACATTTTTTGCTCCTAATTTTTTACTTCTTTTAACTTTTTGCGCATTTTGTATTGTTATACATGATTATACTTTTTTCAAAGATATAAATGTACAAAATGAAAACTCACCTTAAATAGTTATTTAAACAACCAAATGTTTACTATGGTTTTTCTATTCTTTTGAGTTTTTTAGGTAATAATCTCAAATTAGCTATCATCATTTGTTTCATCAACTAAAACTCTATCACGTCTTTTAGAAAATTTGCCTGCTTATACTGTATTATCCTTCATACTCAAAAAATTTATATTTGTCAAGTTTTTTTTTTTGAACATTGGTGCTTTAGAGTTCTCTTCCATCTTGATGTTTTCCTGACACATACAATTCACAGTTTTTTTAAGTCTTCTGTCAACTGCTTGTTGCTTTTTAACTTCCTTTGTTTTCTGTTGACTCCCAACTTAATTAGTGGTTGCATGTGGCTTTGTTGGTTGTGAATTTGTTAAAAAAAGATAACAAGTTATAAACTTTATTCTATAATTAAAGTTTAAGGCACACAGAGTTGGGTTTAAGGAAAATCGTTCTTTGTGTTACCAATATTTAATACAGATTATTAAACAAACAATGAAATATAAATAAAAGTTGTTTAATAGCGTTGTTTGCTACACTTTAATATTTTAATCCCTCTGAACCTCTTTTACGCAGAAACCAGAAAATTGAACTTTATAAAGTAGGGTTGCCACAGTACCTTAACTTTTTATGTTATACAGACAGGTTGTTAAACAAACAATGATATAATCAAAATTTATATTTAATATATTTTTCTGCAGATCATTCTGGACATTTGATTATGAGAGATCAATGGTTTAGCAAACAAAGTAACAGCTTAGCAGTAGATTTGGTTAGTATAAATGTAATTGATTATTTTTAATTTGCAAAGTTTATAAAGTTTTATACAGAAAAATGTAGGTAAAATATAGTATGTACCATTTTTTAGCTTTTATAAATAATACAAAAAATGAAATCTAATTTTATTAGGTAGCATTTTTTTAAATTATCTTTTTTCAAATCTTTTTTCATCCAATTCTTATCATCAAATTAAAATCTAATTTTATTGCAAAATAATCCAGTTCCTTAAAGTAAAGTTTTTTAGAAAAATGTAACATTATTACATAAGTCAAGTGGACTAAAGGTATTAGTTTAACAACAGGTTGCATAGCATTTGTTTAATATATACATTAAATTATTTGAAAAGTAAAAGAAAGATCTAAACCCATTATTATCATTGTCACATACAGAGTTAAACATATACAATTTTTTTCTTGTTAAAAATTTATTGTAGACTGTTTTGTTTATTTTATGGATAATGAGATAATGGATAATGGAAATTTGCTCGTTTTCTTTGTTACAGAAAGTTGTTACAAGAAAATTTCTAACTGATAGACTTTACATATTTGCAGGGCTCAATCTAACGGTCGGACATTGTCCGGCTAAAACCTCAGATTGTCCGATTAATTTACAAATTAATTAAACATTTTGAAACAGGGGAGTTAAGTTCTACAAAATAAAGCTTGGGCAGGAATGGCATGCGATCAAACGCTTTTGCTTACCACGCAAATGATTTTTTGTTTACAACTTGACCACGACTCTTTTGTTGATTTAAATGTTTCCAAATGTGCTGAAAAAAGAAACGTTAAGCTAAACTTGAACTAGGAAAAAAATTGAAAAAACTAAAGATCAAGCATAACATTTCCTTACGAAAAAGAAAATAATTTAGCTTTAAAATAAAACTATGCAAACTCTTAAAATTACTTTTTGTTAAACTTTTTTTAAAACTATGCAAAAACTTAAAATTACTTTTTGTTACGTTTTTAATTGCATTCGAAAAAAGTTACTTAAAGTTATACACTTTTACAAATTACTTTTATTGGTTGATGATTATTGATATATAAGTAAACAAGTTTAATTTAAATTATTAAAAAGTGAAATTGAATTATTGAAAAGAAAAAAATATAATATTTTTAAGTTGTATAAACATTTTTTTCAAAAAGGTACAAAAAAATCTTGTCTAAAAAAAGTAACGTAGTCTTTTTATAAGTGTAATTTTTAGTCATTTCATGGTTAGTTAATAATTAGTGTCAAGATTAAAAAACTTTAAATGAAATGAATTGTAAAAATGAATGCAAAAAGAAACGAACAAAAAAAGCAATTAAATCATGGGAAGATTTAATTTAACTTTTAACTTATTCATAATTTAAAGTAACTTATAAACTAATCTTTTAAAAGATTTTAAGAAAGGCATGGAAAAATAGTTTCAAACATTTAAATTTATCATAAAAAATGCATATCTACTAAAAGAAAAATTAAGTATAACATTTAATTTACACATAATGCGTTTATTTTAAATGATCATTATAATAAATTTTTATTTTGTTTAAAGCCTTCGCGTAAAATAAAAATTTGACTAAAAAAAAAAGATCAATGGTTAACCCTTTCACATTTTTTTCTATCTTTTGGTATATCGTTTTTATATATTTGGCATTGAAAATGAGCGACAATGAAGAAAGTTGTATGGATGATAAAAGTTGTACCAGTGAAGAATTTTTAAGTTCCAGCAATAACAGTTTATTTGATGAAGGCACGATAACTTTAATTTAAAAATTGTATACAATATTATTTAATACAAATATATAACCTAGTATGATAATTTGGAGTTTTTTATTTTAATTTTTATGAAGACTTTAGTTCTGATGGCAATATTGATGTAGATGATGTTGGTGGTAATGTTTTAGATGAATGGGTATTTGTTCTAGGAGATGACCATGGTCCTCATGTTGTTCACTTTACTGGTGAGTGAGGACCCAAGTACTCAATTTCAGCTGAGTCTAAGCCTATTGAATATCTTTACTTGTTTTTAAATCCTAAATTTTTGAAAAATACAGTAAATTTTACTAATAATTATGCTGATACGTGGATTCAAAATAATCAACAACATTTGAGGTCCCATCCAACATTAAGAGATCATGAAATGACTAAACAGGGAAAGACCAATCTTTTGGAGATTAGAGCTTTCCTTGGAGTTGTAATCAACATGGGTCTCATCAAAAAAGCTAACCTTAAACTGTACTAGGATATAAGTCATCCTTGTGCATCTACTCCCTAGTTAGTTACCCACTTCAATCATGACCGGTTTCAACTTTTGCATAAATTTCTTTATTTTACAGACATTTATGTGCTAAATCAACAATCACTCAATAAAATTTATAAAATTCAGTTTTTAGTTAAACATTTTAACAACAAATTTTTTTTATTATTATTATCCACAAAGAGACATTTCTATAGATGAGAGTATGGTTGGCTACAAAGGAAAGACACCACATCTACGTTAATATATGCCAAACAAGCGTCATTCTAGATTTAGAATTATGTTATGGTGTGTTACAGACAGCACTAATGGTTATTTATGTCAATTCAAAATTTACAAGGGAGGAAAAGACCCAGATGTGGCAGCCATTGCCTAGGTATGACTTATTTAGTTTTTCGTCTTTTGCGCCAAACTAATTTCCTTTATCAAGGTCATCACTTACGTAATATATATATATATGCAGACGACACTAAAATCTTATCAGCTGTATATTCAATTGAGGACGCCAAATTAGTTCAAAGAGATTTAAATATTATAGAAGATTGGTCAGAAAAATGGTTAATCAAACTGAATGAAAGTAAATGTGTAGTTATGCAATATGAAAAAAACAACATAAATTTTAATTACACAGTAAATGGGTCAAGAATTAATAATTCTACGCATGGACGTGATCTTGGTGTAAATTTTGATACATCACTGAAATGGAAGAAACACATAGTAGCGTGTTCATCAAAAGCTAATGCAATAATGGGAATGATAAAAAACACTTTTGTCCATTTGGATCAGCATCTTCTCAAGCAACTATATACTACTTTTGTTAGACCTCTGATTAAATTTGCAGCGCCAGTTTGGTCACCAAACTGCAAAGGTGACATTGAAATATTAGAAAGGGTGCAACACAAAGTGACAAGGATGATAAAGAACTTAAGAAGCTTGCTGTATGAAGACCGTTTACAGATACTTGGTTTAACAACATTGTCAGAAAGAAGGAAGAGAGGAGATCTTATTCAAATTTTTAAGATTTTTAATGAGATTGAAGCAGTAGACCTTTTAAACAAACCAGTATTTTCAAAATCATGCAGAGGTCACAGCAGAAAATACAGCAGAGAGCAAACCAAGTTTGTGCCAAGATATGAATTTATCATAAATAGAACTGTGAATTTGTGGAACAAATTGCCATTGGAAGTGGTCATGTCAGGAAATGTAAACATTTTCAAAAACAGTTTGGACAAATTTTTGGCATTAAAAAAAATAACTTAGAATTAACTATATATATATATTTTTTTTAATTTGTTCATTATTATCTTTAGTAAATTTTTGTATATTTTTAGATTGTCAAAAGCTGTCAAAGTGAGTTTTTAACTCACTCGCTGTTAACACAGCTACAGTTTTAAATACTACTACTACGTATTGACAATTATTATACTTCTCCTCAACTGTTATTAGATCTATATGCTAATCAGACCACTGCAACAGGCACAGTGAGAGTCAACAGGAAAGGCCTACCAGAAATCTGCATTAAATCAAAATTAAAAAACAAGGAGGTTTGCCGTTATAGAAAAGGTCCTTTGTTGTGTGTGGCATACCAAGATGGTAAAAAATAGTCTATATTACTATCTACTGTTGCCAAACCAGGTTTTACTGAAATGCATAACAGAAGAGGAAATATAGTTATGAAACCAAATGTTGTTGCCCTTTACAATAAAACCATGGGCAGTGTAGATTTGAGTGATGCACAGCTCTATGTGTACTTGTCTGAACGTAAGACAATAAAGCTGACAACTAAAGTTGCTTTTTCTCTATTTGGTAGGGCAATTTTGAATAGCTATTTATTGTATCAGCTCAATACAAATGAACATAAATGTCAAGAATAGATTTAATGATGGCTATAGTGGAAAGTTTAACCAGAGGTTATTTTCCAGTGGAAGTAATTTCCAAAAGACGAACATCTAGAGAGATTAAAGTGGATAGAAGTACAACTGTCCCATACCCACTTCCCCAAAATACTGCAAATAGCAATCCATTATATGGTCACAATCTTGTGAAAATTGGTGCAGCAAAAAAATATAAAATGTGTAGCTGGGCACCAAACTCGAGTCCACACAAGTTAGCAGTGTCAGTTATGTGGTGTTGGACTGTGTCCAGCTTGATTTTCTAATTATCACACAACGGTTGTGCATTAAAATCGTTTAACTGCTTTTAATCTTATATAACTTACACAAAATTAAAGTTCAAAAATAGTTGTTTTTGTTGTTTCTTTTTTTGTTATGTTTTTTGCCGATTTTTTTTTAGATGAATTTTACTAAACGGCGTTTGAATTTTATCGAGTGCTCAAAGGTTTAAAAGTTATTCGTAATATAGCAATGAAATACTCTAAACAAAATGGAAAAAAACTACAACTTCACTAGACTAACGTTAAATGAATTGAATAACATGACAAAGATTTCAATGGCATAACTCGGTTCCGTAAAACCGAAAAAATTATATTTTAAAAATTTGATTGGACACTGTCCGACCCAAACAAGTTTTGATCAGACATTTTGTACAGTACTTTTTAAAAAATTAAATTGAGCCCTGCATATTTGCCATACCGAGCTCCCATGACCCCATTTTTGGTTCCCCTTTTGCTAGTATAAAAAAATAATCTTAAATAATATTAATAAATTTATATAATAATAAATAATATTTAAATACTATAAAACTTAAATAACTTTGTTGAAGTTTTAATAACAGTATTTACTTTATATTAGTTTTAGAATTTCATCTCAAACATTCTTAAATGAATTTACTGCCATTTTTTGTCGTATTAAATTTTTTTGACAATTCCATTTGCTATTTAATTTACCAAGTTGTTTTGATTCTAATTACAATGAAAAACAAAAAAAATTTAATTTGTGTTTCAAAAATGTATGTAAAATAAAAAATAAAAATAAAATGTTGAATAAAATATAAAAATTAAATGAAAAATAAATATTAAATGACAATTGTTTATTAAATTTATTAAATCTCCCAAATATGTTCAATAAAATCCTGGTTAAACTAAATATATTCAATAAAATACTGGCCAAATAAATATATTCAATAAAATAGTGGTTAAACTAAGTATATTCAATAAAATAGTGGTTAACCTATTCTTCTTTTCAATGCACATCTCTTTATTTAAACTGATTTCGAATGAAAACAAATTTTATGCTTATTATGTAAATGACATTGAAATTTATTTTAATGAAAGTAAAGTTAAATATTTTATTATACTTCATAAAATGGTGTCTAAACTAATTGGCTTTTTTTAAATAAAGCTGCATTAAAAGTTAAGGTATTTTTCTGTTTAAAATGTTTTTACTTTTAATAATATGAGTTAGTTTTGATTTATTATGGCAACTGCATTTAATTTTTAAATGCTTTGTTTATTTTATTTGAATTTTTTTTAGTCAATATCATTTGGGTGCTTGTTTCTCCAAATTTCTTCTACAAATAATATGTCTTTATGTCGTCTAGTATCTTGTTACTCTGAATTAAAGAGGAAAGATTGTTTAATTGAAGAAGAGAGTTATGCTTTTATAAATACTTTTAATGTATTGAATGAAAATCATGTTGACAATGTCAAATAAACATTAGTTGAATATAAAAACATGATAATTAGTAATATTGGTAAAATCATATAATTACATGTTATTACTAGATAAAGTTTGTTATTGTAATATAGTCATTAGTGGATTCATATAACTATAAACTTAAATCTTTATTGTCATTATTCTCCTAAGATATAATTTTAAAAATAATTGTATTATGTTTTATTCTCAAAGTTTAAAAATATGTTCATAATATTTAAAAATATTTTTCTTTTTTCATATTCTTTAAGTTACTACTAAAGTTGTAATGTATTTGAAAGGTTTTTATTATTTATTTGAAAAGTTTTTGTAATGTATTTGAGAACTTTTTATAATTTGTTTGAAAAGTTTTTATAGTTTTTTTGTTTTTGTTTTGATGTTGCGTCTTTGATTGCTCACAAATTAATTTTTTATTTTATTGATTTGTTTAGATTGATTGATTTGTTTAGAAGTTATGGTTTGTATAGTTTGTGTCAAGCAATTAAAGTAACAAACAATTTTTTTCTAACAATCAAACAATGCTACAAGCAAACACTATTCAAGTTGGGAGTTGCTAAAACGTAACTTCCTACTTGGTGCTCTGCAGGCTGTTACAGAAAAGAGATCACATTTACGATTACCTACTTGTCTTATTTGAGTTGTTTTTTTTTAGTCAATATCACTTGGATGCTTGTTTCTCTAAGTCACTTTTTATAAGCAATCAAAAAGTAATTACTATTTTAAGTAATGACTTATTATCAAGACTGTTGTATCATTAGTAGATAAAGCTACTTTAAAGACTAGAGGTTGTATCATTAGTAGATAAAGCTACCTTAAAGTTAAAATTGTCAAGAAGATCATTAATATAGATTAGTAACAAAATGCAGCAAAGGATGGGACCTTGTAGTACCCCAAAGTGTACTATAAAACCATGAGAGCATTGTCCATTAAGAAGGACTTAAATTAAGTGATTAGAAAGGAAAATTTCTTAAACTTTCCTTAGTATGACAATACCTTTCTTTGTATGCTACACCATACAAAGTAAGTAGGTAATGACAAGTAGGTAATGACAAGTAGGTAATGACATGTCAATTCAAAAAAAAGAAAGTAAGTATGACAAAGTAGGTAAGGACCTTTCTGTATATGACCATACAATGAAAAAAAGTAATGAAAATACCTTTTTTTCTATGGTACAGCATACCAAAAGTTATTATGAAATAAGTTTTTCATCAGAAACTGGAGTAATTTAGAATTTTACCAATGGATTAACATGTTTCTTAGTGAGGTACAAAAGATTCTAATAAATGTGGTCATTAATTTTATTAGATTAATTAGAGGAAAAGTTTTATGCTAATAGTTCTGCCTTATCCTTGGTGATGATTTATGTATGAGAGATGGAATGTCAGACTTGTCTTTGTTTATGACACTGTTAAAGATTTTCCAAAAGTTTCTAGAACCTAACTTCTTGGTAAAAACTTATTTGACTTTGTAAGAAAATATTTGGTAGGAATAGTTACGATTAGAAATTGTGATTGCATAAGAAGGAGAAAACCAAAGAGCAAAGTTTCAAAAAAGGACAATAAATGTAATGGAATTTAGAGTTTTAAAAATGTAAATGATTATTAAAAATGTTGTTGAGTTTTAACCTAATTAAGCTGCTTTTTGAATTTTTTTATTTTTTATTTGTTGTTTTGGAAAATGATTGGCTTTATTACTATAGAAGACCCAAAGCAAAACCTCAATTATTTGATCAGCCAAATCTTACTGATAAATCATTATTATTACTTTTATAATAATTCCCAAAGAGATATAGACACTTTAAGTTGATTATAGACACTTTAAGTTGAATTACTTAGTGAATTTGTTTAATATACTATACTATATTACAGGGTTTTTTTTTTTTTTGGTTTTTTTTGTTTTGTTTTATGATGTTTAATGAAGTCAGAGACGTTTTTGAAAGAGTTTGTTAACCAATTTTTTTTTTTTTACTACCTCATGGGTATTTTGAAAAACTATTTTATTAGAACAGTGAATCTTTTTTTTATTACTTTGTAACTCCTTGAAGTTCTTGTTATAAAATTAAACTGACCTTATATTGGGAAAGGTAAGGCTTTTTTATGTATGGTGATGACAATTAACCTTGAAGAAAAAAGCTTTGGTATAAATCACCTAATTTAATTTAAGGTAAGGATAGGGGGATAATGGATGCTAAAAAAATACTCTGTTGGCAAGTTAATGTCAGGAAGGGTTTCTGGTTGTCAAGAATTGCTTTTTTCTTCATTTAAATTTAAAAGCTTGTCTAAAATTACACAAGTTTTAAACCAAAACCACACCAGTAGTTATGTTTTGAAAAATTATAGATGAAAAACACCAACCTTGAAGAACAAAATTGATACATTTTTTAAACATGTTTTTTCTGTTTGCAAATTTATATAAAATTAGGCATTATACTTTTATGTAAAAAAAAGTTGTTTCTCCAAGTTTCTTCTACAGTCTTGAGTTGCTTAGTATCTGGCTGTTCTTAATTGAAGAGAAAAGAATTTAATTAGAATAAGAGAATTATCTATATGTGTTGGATGAAAATCATTCTTTCTATGTCATGCAAAATTTAAAAATTTAAGAAACAATATAAAATTTATTTATCAATTATCATTTGTATTTGTTAGATTGATTATTACATACATTTTTTTATTACAAATAAATAAACAAAAGAAGGATAAAAGTTAAAGAAACAAAAATGAACAAACTAATCATACAATCTTCATTATACTTTATATATGTTATAATTTATTATTTAAATTTTCATTTATATATTCATAGACTAGTTTCAAAAGTACAAGGTAACCGAAAAGCCTCTGACCCCTTTTTCCATTTTTTTATTTTATAAAAAAAAAAGCATAATATTTTATGGTATTATTTATTTTTCACTACTTAATGAAGTCAGAGACAATTTTATGGAATCTAAACCACATGTTTAGGATTATTTTTTACTGCTCCATAAACATAATAAACAAAAAGTATAATTTTAAAAAGTAAAAAAAAAAAAAAGAAAAAGTAATTTAAATATACTTGAAAACTGCACTTTGTTGAGAAACACATTTTCTAAAAAAATGTTTTCAAGATCGAAACACGAACTTTAAGTAGTAATTCTTATTAACACTTGTTTAAAAAATATATTTCGCAATCAAATATAGTTTTTAGGTAAACATTTAAATTACTTTTTTTTTTTTTAATTTAAATAATCCTTTTTTTTTTGTTCAAAATGTATATGGAACAGTAAAAAAAAAATATGTATATGTGTGTGTATATATATAAATATGTATATATATATATATATATATATATATATATATATATATATATATATATATATATATATATATATATATATATATATATATTTGACATTGTATAGTTAATATTTTCATTTTGAATGATAAATTATTGTTTTTGTTTACTTTTTAGTCAGTTTCAATTTTTTGGCTTTTACGGCTTGAGTCTGTTTGCTATACAAAAAAATATGTTTTAAATAATATTTTTTAGTTTAATAAAGTTCTAGAAAGATGGATGCTCTCTATGAGATTGTTGATAAAATCTTATTATTGCCATTGGGTAGTGTGATAGAATTGAATTTGAAACTAATCTGGTTATTTTTGGGCTTTCTTATTTTATATTTGTTATTCTATAAAAAGACTGGCTTTATAATTACAGACACCAAAACACCTCAGCTTTCAAATCAATTAAATCCTGATGATAAACTATATGTTCCTAAAGAAATGGTGATTTTTTTTTTCCTTTTGATTTTTAATATGATTTTCTTTGTTTTTTAAACAATTTAGGTGTTACACAAAAATACAAAAAGATAACTAAAATGAGTATATAGCTAAGCAGAATATGTATATATATATATATATATATATATATATATATATATATATATATATATATATATATATATATATATATATATATATATACATATATATATATACATATATATATATATATATATATATATATATATATATATATATATATGTATGTATATATATGTGTATATGTATATATATATATATATATATATATATATATATATATATATATATATATATATATATATAAATATATATATGTATATATATGTATACATATATATATTTATACGCACACACACACACACACACATAAATGGAGTTTCACACATTTGCGGAATAAGTTAATATTAAAAAAAATTTATTGGGAATTTTTTACTACTATTTTATTAGCTTACTTATTTTTATAGTTATTATATTTTTATAGTTATTATATTTTTATAGATGTATATATATACTGTCATGTATATTATATATATACTATCATGTATATTATATATATACATGTATGTGTAAATGATGAGTGTATTATAAAATTACAAAATTAGCAAGTTTGATTTTATGAACCGCTTTTAATTATTTAAAAAAATAGTTTACGCATAAAAGTGTATTTCATTATTTCGTAATTTATTTGATAAGTTTTTTATCTTTTTAAAAAAAACTTTCAAAACTCTTTATTTTTTGATTATTTTTTTTTGTTTTTAGCTATATGTTGTTATTTTTAAGTTACTTAAAAAATTTTATTTTTTATTTCTAAATTAAAATTTAAAAAAAAAAGTGGTATAATATGGTCCAAATTCCTCAGAGAAAAACTCTATAACTCAGAAATTAATTTATAAAATATTAAACAATTATAAGTCTTTGTTTGAAAATATAAAAAAATTTCTCCACATTATCTTGCCATCTTTGGGCAATAAATACGACAGTATTCACATATTCACCCATTCTGAACTTACCTAATAAAATTTTTCAAAAAATTATGAAAAGTTTGCAATAATCTAATTAAAATAATTAATAACATACTTTTTAATCTTTGACAGGTAAAAACAATCCCAAATATCTATTGTTATTTTAATTTATTTTTAAGAATGCTCCTGCCATGCCAGGATGGGCTGCAAGCATATACAGGAAACTTTTAAGATCAGTATGTAGTTTTTTTTTTAATAAATTTAAGCAAATTTTAATTGTCTTAAAATTTATAATTTTTTTAATGCAGTATTATATAACATCTTTGATGAACTTTGTTGTCATAAATAATGAAGATTATTTACTTTTTAAATGTTTTTTATCATATTTTTATTATGCTATTATTTTAATGATATTTTTAGTTGAAAAATTTGTATTTACAAACTAAATTGTTAATTCATATTCAGGTAATTGGAAGACGCTATCTGATTGAGATAGCCAAGCAGTGAGTCATTTTTGGTCCATTAGATGAGATTTTATTGTTTTAACAAGTTTTAATAAATCTTAGATTGATTCTGTGAAAATGTTACCATAGTAATTTAAACTGTTATTTGAAACTGCTTTAATTTTTCATTTTTAGGTTTTAATAATAAAATAATTAACTACAATTGGTTATGTTTTTTTTTAACTGCCAGTCAAAGTCGTGTAAATATATTCAGTAGTGTGTGTCTGCCAGATAATCCAACTTTTTTTCCAATTATTCTTCCTACTGAAGATACATCAAGAGATGGACCTGTTGACTGTTGGAAACTTTTAAAACCATGGTAAAAATAAAATGATCTCTCTTTTTTTAAAAATATCTTAGTTTAAAAAAATTAAAGGTCAAAGTTATATTACTAATTTTATAGACATAATATTTCATATATTATATTACTGATTAGTTATATAGACATGTAATATTTCATATATAATGTTTAAGTATTTCGACTTGTGGTAGTAGTGTAGTGGTATTTCATATATAGTATATATAGACTTATATAAAGTAGCACAACATGCACGTTATTTTGTTTACCATTCTATAGCCACTTAATTATAATAGCCCAAATCAGCCCAGAACGCAGTTTTTAATAACAACGCAGGTTTAAAAATAATTTTGCACAATTTAAGCTTTTTTGAGTAGTAAGACTCACAAGTAATATAATATATAATAATATAGTTTATTGCAATATAGTTTTTAAAAAATTGATTTTCAATTTTGTTGTCTTTTTTAAATGTTATATTTGGCTTTAGAACTCATAATTTATCATCGCTTGTTGCATAAAAAAAAGTTATGATATTCATTTAAATTTTTTTCTAGCACATCACATGGGTTTGCATTCAACACAATATCAAATTATATTGAAGCATATAGGTATTTATTTTGTCTTTTATGAGTTACTCAGTCCTGATCTGTAGGCAGGTTAATACTAGGAAGGGTTTCTGGTTTTAAAATATTGCTTTTTTCTTCTATAAAGTCCTATTTAAATGAAAATGACATTATAAAAGAAAATGGCATTATGAAAGCTTGTCTAAAATTACACAAGTACTGAACCAAAACCAGTATATGACAGTACTCATAGTACTGTCATATACTTCTAGTATATGCCATATGGTTATTCGTAAAAAAAAAAATTTCATATTATTTTTTGTTTGCTTTAGGAATGGAACAAGAACACCAACTGATGTGGCTTATAAAATTATTGATGCGATTGTGGATTCAGAGAGCAGAACACCAAAAATGAGAATTATTATAGAGCATCATACATCAAACATTCTTTCTGTAATTTTTTATAAACTTGCAATTTATTAATGGTAAATTTATGCATGTTCAATTCATAAGCTTATATGATATTTATGTTAAAGCAAGCTGCAGATTCAACTCAGCGTTGGAAAAATAACTTACCTCTGTCTGTATTTGATGGAATTCCTGTTGCAGTTAAAGATGACTTGCATTTAGTATGTTTAAAATTAGTTCATAAAATTTTGATACAATATTGTTTTTAGTTCATCAATATTATTTTATTTATTAAAATTATTAGGCTGGTTACCCAAGTCGCAGTGGTACGCCACTTGAAGAATTTAGTGAAGTAAAAACTTTGCAAGATGAAGGATGGATGGTGAAAAAACTTAGAGAAGGTGGTGCTATATTTATTGGTATGGCGAATATGCACCAAATAGGGATTGGTGTTACTGGAATTAACCCAAGCATGTTAGTGTTTCAAGACTTTACAGTTTTTTTTTTCTTTTTTAAATTTTTTTTATAAAAGATCTATTATTAATAAGAGTTTCTATTATAATTATATGTGTATATGTATTATATGTATTATTTTATGTATAAGTGTATGCACACATGCCCTTAACCACTTGTCATATGTTGATGGATTTGTTACAATGAGTAGATTTAGAATTGATATGTCACTAAAATCACAAAATTCCTTTTACTAAAATATTTATGTTTTTAGGTGCCCATTGGGGTCAATTTAGGAATTTTTTTTCCCAATGTAATTTAGGGCAAACATTACATAAAAATTATTTTCTACTTTTGTTCAAGAAATAAAAGAGAAAGTGTCTGCTTTTGATTTAGATTTTAATGATGCAAAAAATTCCACTCAGCATATGTGATAAATATAGAAACAATATGCGTCGAAAAAACTACTTGCCAGATTTAATGATAGGCTGGTCTAAAAATGTTGTGGAAATGTTAGCTGTAAAAATACTAGAAAAACTTCTCAGCTAAAGTTAAATAATGGATTGCTTCTCAAGTTATTTTAGCAAAAGTATATGATCAAGGATCAAAATAATTAAATTTGCTACAGGTGCAAAACCTTTACAAATAGCAATAGGATCTTTAAAAAATCAACCTAGACAGATTACATTGATTGATTTAGTAAGGAATCAATCAAGACTTATCTAACAATAAACTGATACAGCTAGCTGAAGAACTCAGGTAAAAATATTTTTTTGAAGATTACTATTTATTACTTTTTTTAAGTAATGCAGCTAATCTTAGTTGAAGACAAATTTTATTTTGAATAGAGCATCAATTGAAGGAAAAACTTCCATACAACTAAACCTGAAAAATGTACTTTCAATAATTGACAGTGCACTGGAAGATTTTTTTTGTAATAGATTTTCAAGAATTTGATGTTAAGAAAGGAAATTTGCAAGTAAAGGAAAATTTTCCTAATATTAAGTGTGCAGATGTGTTTCAGTACGCTTGATTCAGCTTCAACAAAAAAGATTGTATTAAAATAAGTGTTAAGTGAGTAATTATAAAGATGTTTGGACAAAAGTCCAGTTTTAAAGCAGCTAAGTGAGAGGCTCAAATGGTCTTAACTGAATTACAAATGATTATATCCAAAAAGAGTACTGATTTGTGGTAGTGGTGTAGTGGTAGAGTGGTTGTTTCTTGAGATTGTTTTGAGTTTGATCCCCACCACGTACCTGGTACTACTACTTCTCAACTCGTTTTTCCGCGCAGCGGTCTTGTTTGTCAAGATTTGCATTTCAAAGTTATAGAGCTGAAAGAGGGTTATAACCACAATAAAGTAGCCTCCTCATCAGTAGTGGCCTTCTTGGCCTGGAGGAGGTGAATTTGCATGAAAAAAAAAGTTTAGGGAAAGCACACAAGGGAGTAGAGTTATTCGTTTTATACTTGATTTAATTATGATTTGTGTTGTTTAGTGGTAGTGTTTGATTTATACCATTTTAGTAGAGTTATTTATTTTATGGTTAGTTTATATTTGAATATACTTTATACTATTTTAGTGACTTATTTGTTTTATACTTAGTTTATATTTAATTATAATTCATACCATTTTAGTAAAAATAATTGTTATATACTTGTTTATGCTTAATTATAAATTATGCAGTTTTAATAGAAATATTTGTTTTATAATTTTTTTATGTTTACAAATAAAAAATTTACTCTCTTACCTGCATGAACTCAGTTTATATTTAATTATAATTTATACTGTTTTTTTTATTTAATTATAATATTTATAATATTTATAATAATTATAATATTTATAATAATTATAATATTTATTTATTTTTTTTAATTATAATTTATACTGTTATAATTTATACTGTAGAAATGTTTGTCTTATACTTAGTTTATGTGTTAGTGGAAATATTCATTTTAGTGGAAATATTCTTTTTAGTTTTAGTGGAAATACTCTTTTTGGTTTTAGTTTAGAATCAGTTATATAAGAGATTTTATGTAATTGTGTTATTATAAAGGTATAACTATTAAACTAACAATTTTTCTAATATAATCACTTCTTTTATTTCAAGCTTTTATGGCTAAATATGTTCTACTAGTGACTAGACTTACTTGATCTAGTTGCAAACTTTATTTAGAACTAAATTTAAACAATATTTTGTTTTTATTATTTATTTTTTACAATTTTAGATATCATGGCACTTGTCGTAACCCATACAATGTTGATTATCCCACTGGTGGAAGCTCTAGTGGTTCCGCTGCTGCTGTAGCTGCTGGTAAGCTATGTATTATATTGTGCACATCAGTCTTATTTTTTTTATTGCAATCTTACTGCTTGCATTTCCAAAATGTTTTTGTTTTTTTCTACTTTTTTGAAAGTTCAAAAAATAGATCAAAAAGTACTGATACAAAAGTATAAAAGAAAATTAAAGTTTTTCTGTTACTAGTTTGTGTTTCATTCATTTCATTGTTTTCATTAATTTTATTATGCAGCGCGTTTATGTTACAAAATTTAACTTTACCACTGAGATTTGTGATAAATATTAATGTTTTAGAATTTTTTTTAACATTGTTATCTATCAAATCTTAGCTTCACAAACTATTTAGTGAAAATGTAGTAAAATTAAAAATAATTATAATTTTGTTTGAGCTAAATAAATAATTTAATATTTCTAATGTACTACTTACATAAACCATACAAGTATTATTAGTATATACATAAAATATCATTAAATTATATTATATAATTAAGTACTAAAATATGAATTAAAAAACTTGAAATGTATGTCACTACCTGTGTACATCGAAGTGTAAGCAGATACTTATTAGCAAGAAACACAAAATTATATGTGTAACTGTACAAGTTATACTTCAAAAATACATTATAACAACAGTGAGGACAATTCATGCTAGACTTGCAGTGTGCTTCTTCAATATTTGTGCCATGCTTACCATTTATTTTTTCTTCAATGCCATCTTCACTACTTTTTTTATAATATTCAAGTACAGTTCTATTTAACTGGTTAAATTTGACTGGTATCATCAACTTTTTTCAGGACAAGTCAAGTTGTGTATCAAATAGTAATTCTTCATGTAATTCATCATGTAAATCTTTAAAGTTATTTAGTGACAAACATGCTAAATTAGGGTACAGTTTTTTTATTGGAGTAGATCCTTTCTTCCATGCAAGAAGTTGTCTTTTTCTTTTTTATTGGAGGAGATCCTTTCTTCCATGGAAGAAGTTGTTTTTTTTGTTTTTATAAGCTCGGTAACTCAGTTTTCTCTTAACAATTAGTTTTATTATATCTATGAAGCACTGATGTATTTGTACGCTTTTCTTAACTTCTTCTGATTTTTCTTTTTAAAATCAGAAAGTTACAATATTTCAATAGTTTTGTTACTTGTGTGTAAAAGATATGATTCAGAACAAGACATTTGTGTTTTGCTTCATGTTCTTCTATACATTGATATACATGGGTCCAAACATATATACCTTTAGTGAATAGATTAGGTTCCAAAAAAAAAAGCTAAGCACACACTAAAAAACAAGCTTTTTGAT
The DNA here is from genome assembly GCF_038396675.1 of Hydra vulgaris. NCBI lineage: Eukaryota > Metazoa > Cnidaria > Hydrozoa > Anthoathecata > Hydridae > Hydra > Hydra vulgaris. Next base: position 18,369,133 of record NC_088922.1, read on the forward strand.
TGATTATCAAAACATAACCACTTGTGTTTAATACTACTGATGCTAAAATAAGTTTTAAAAGATTTAAAGAGTTTTTTAGCATCAGGATGTTTTGGATGATAGTCAAAAAAATCATTGATACTAGATGACATTTTTGAAAATAATTTTCAACCATAATATCTTTATCATCAAGAACATCTTCATCCATAACAATATCTTTGTTGCCATCAATATTAGCATTACCAAAGCACAAATTTTCTTAACATTCTCCTACACATAAAAGCGCATTTAGCAATTATTAGGTTACAGTATAGACATAAAAGAAATACTTTCAATAAGGCACTATGGTTTATTTATTTATAGATATTTTGATTTATGATTTAGATTTGATATTTTGATTTATGGCTTATGATATAGATATTTTGATATTTGATTTATGCTTTAATTTTATCTTTTCTAGTGTATTTAATATATAACCAACATCTTTGCAATTAATATTTACATAAGATTTGATAACTCTGTTTATATATCCATTTATAAAAATGTAAAGAATTACCGATATTCTGATGAAATTTTAATTTTCTGCTAAAATTTTTATATTAGTTGCATTTTATTCCTACCACGTCAACAGTATTTAAAAAAGTATATTTTCTAGTGCAATCATTGACGGCATTAGATGTTATAGTATTTCAAGTAGTTGTAGATTGATCACTTAACAATTAAACAAATTTTTAACAATTAAGCAAATTTTTAACAATTAAACAAATTTTTAACGATTAAACAAATTTTTAACAATTAAACAAATTTTTAACAATTAAAACAAATTTTTATCACTCTGAAACAATTAAAATAGTTCAGTAATCAGTATTCTTATTTATTATTTATTAGGTAGGTACCTAAGTTAATACAGCTGCAATGATTTATCATTTATTAACGAAAAAATAAAACATAGTATTTAAAATTATTACACTAAATTATTACTTCTTTAACTATAGGTACTCACTTTTTTTAATTAGTGAGATTGAAAAAAGTTTTTAGATTGGTTTGCATTTGTTTGTGAAAATAAAATTTTTTTATTTTTTTCTTAACTTTTTGGGCTCCATCTTAACGTTTATTTTCCAACATTGCTTTCTCAGAAAAAGAAAAACTTTTTAAAAATATGTTTACACCAATTCCAAAATTACTATTCCAAAATCTAAAATTACTATTCCAAAATCTACATTATTAATTTACTTTTTGTAAATTAATAATGTAGATTTTAGTCAATGCCAAATGCTATTTTAAAAAATGTTATCATTTATCAATGAATATATATAAATATATAGGAAATATATATAGCAGCCAAATGCTACAATGTTGAATTTACAACTTTAGTCGCGCACTTGATATTGGAATTCGACCATTTAATATTTCAGTATAATAGAGTTACTGAAATAATACAAGGTATACCAAAAAGTTGAATAGAGTTTTTATTTATAGGTAATGCACATGTTAAAGAACATATGGTGCACAAAATGTCGTAAGTTAATAAAAATATTTGTATCAGAAAATAATGTTTCATAAAAATAAAATAGATCAACTTTAAGGGGTGATTGAACAAGTGCGAACTGGCATAAGTGTGAATAGCGTAAGTGTAAACTAATATGAGTGCAAACTTGCATAAGTGTGAACTGGCATAAGTGTGAAGCAGTTGCAAAAAAATGGGGTTTTCTTTTTAGGGTTAGGAAGAACTTTACACAGGCTTTAATGTAAAATATTTTAATAAATTACATTTCATGCTAAATGCAGAGAAAGATAACTCTTTAGACTAGGAAATAATAGCATACTTGAATGTGACTTTTATTAAGTTCTGTATGTTTCTGTAAAAATCTGAATACGTATGGCTAAACTTCGACCCTTCTTCATTTAATCCAATATAGGTTTTGATGCCACCCGGACATGCCCAAGAACAATTATTTTCAATTAAAAAATGTTTCTACTTAATTTTTTTTTTTTTTTTTTTACATAGAATTTGACAGCCATTTTCAATTAAACTCTATAATATAATGATAAAAAGATTTTGTGATAATGATAAAAAGATTTGTGATAACTGAAAGACTTACTATTAATATAACATAAAAGTACTTCCTTTAAACTAATATAACCTCAAAATCCACAAGTTGAAAGAGTTTTAAAAAAATGTTTTTGTTTATTTAAAATTGTATAAATAAATAATAAAGTACAAAGTTTGTACTTTATTATTTATTTATACAATTTTAAATCAACAAAAACATTTTTTTTTTAATTCTTTCAACTTGTACTACAAACCGTCTTTGAAATTGAAAAAAATGAAATTAAAGAATAAAGACTTTATTTCTTTTGTGACTGATAACGTTATTAAAATGTCGGAATGTTAAAAGTTTTGGGAGAAGAAGAATGTTACAAAAAAAAACATGCTCAAGAAAAAGAATTTAAAAAAAAGGTGACATACATTGCCTTTTAAAGACAAAGAAAAACAAGCTAAAAGAATAACAATTTCAAATCTGTCTGAAAATGCTGAATATGATACAAAGTATATAGTCAAAACAGCAAGATACACAGCCAAATAAATAGGTAATAAGAACTTAGAAAAATTTATCAAGTGCATTATACAAAATCAACAATATGTATATGATATCAATAAGGGCTTGGCACTTGGTTTCGAGAACAGTGAACTTTTTGTTCACTGTTCTCGAAACCAAGTTTTCTTAGCTTTCTCGAAACCATTTTTTTTAGCAAAAAAAAAAAAAAACGTTTTTTTTTTTTTTGCTAAAAAAAATGGGTCATTATTATACATTACTAAATAGATAAATAGTTTAAAGATTTCTTGTTTTGAAAAGCTAACAAGAAATGTGGAAAGCACAAATATCGTGAAAATATATATAGTTTTAAAAAAAATATTATGCAATTTAATTGAAAATAGCTGTCAAATTCTATGTAAAAAAAAAAATTTAAGTAGAAACATTTTTAAATTGAAAATAATTGTTCTTGGGAAAGTCCAGACGGCATCAAAACCTCTTTTGGATTAAAAGTAGAAGGTTCAAAGTTTAGCCATATATATTCAGATTTTTATAGAAACAAACAGAATTTAATAAAAGTCACATTCAAGTATGTTTTTATTTTCTAATCTAAAGAGTTATCTTTCTCTCCATTTTTTTAGCATGAAATCTAATTTTATAAAATATTTTGCATTAAACTCTGAAAGCCTGTTAAATATTCTTCCGATTGATATATAATATATATATATTGATATATAATGGATGCTCACAGGTGTGGTTTAAGAAATAAAATAAAAGTTCAAAATTATTGCTTTTTCACTAAAAAATTCTTTTTTAAAAAATGACAACTTTGAGCATCTGTGGGGAAGCGCCAAGTAGTCTAAAAAGAAAAATCCTTTCAGAATATGAAAATATGATCAATTTGCAACAGTCTTGCATAATCAGAACTTTTTATATCGGATTTTTGAAAATCTGGAATTAATGCCACCTTTTGATTATTTCAAACCACTGTGCGTTAGCATAAGTGCAAACTAGCATAAGTACGAACTATCATTAGTGCAAATCAGTTGTAAAAATTGGCACATGTGCGAACTTGCACAAGTATGGTAAAAGAATTTACAAACATTGGCATAATTGGTATAAGTGCAGTTGTAAAAACTTGTATAAGTGTGAATGAGCATAAGTGCGAGCTGGCACAGGTGTGCCTAAAGAATTTGAAAACATTAGCATAAGTGTGATCCAGCATAAGTACGAAGGAGTTTGCAAAAACTGGCTAATGCCAGTTGGCACTTATGCCAATGTTTGCAAATTCTTTTGGTGCACCTATGCCAGTTTGCACTTATGTCAGTTCACACTTATAAAATTTGCACTTATTCAGCCTTCCAGAATTTAAGAAAAAATAAATTATAAAATCAATTTTAGGATGATAGGCCATTATTCATGACCAGTTTCAGTCCGCCTGGAAACTTCCCAGCCTTTCGATTGCACAATCTGCCATGCTAAAAAAACAAGGAAATGATTCATAAAACTCAAATCATTTTTTTCGAATCGAATTTTGAATCAAAACAATAAAAGGAATAATTTTCATATATATATATACATATATATATATATATATATATATATATTGTATATATATTGTATATATATATGTCTACTTGTATTATACAGTTATCCTGCATAATACAAGTAGACATAAAGAAAACATTTCTAAATTGCAGTTAAAGGTTACGTTTCTTCATTTCATATCCACGTGTAGTAATATGTTGAGATTTGCTTATTGCGTTATTATGTTATTGCAGTTAAGGGTTTCATGTCTTCATTTCATATCCACATGTAATAATTTTTATATTTGGTGTAACCTTGTGTTGGTGTCTTATATTTTACAATTTTTAACAGTGTTGAGATTTGCTTATTGGAGTGCAGTGTGTATTGAATCAATACTTTTTAAATAGGTAAGCAAATGATAGCAGGACTAATAGCAGTTTTAATTTAACAACATTATTTGATAACTGTTTAATTTTAATTTTGTTTTGTTTAACAAGTTGAATTATTATCATCAGTACATCCTAAAATGTCTTCAAAGGAAAGTTCTTCGGAATACACAAAGCAATGTAAAAATCAAAATTCTGTTTGGATTGATTATTTAAGAGGATCAAAAAAACTAACAGCAAAATGTAAAATATGCTTTTGAAATAGTAAAAGTATTAAAGTATAACTGGTTCAACAACAACACCGCAGCACACGCAATTAAGAACAATACACAATATTAATGTATTAAAACGGGATGTCGTGCAAGATGAAGGTCCAGAAGACACCGCATCAAAAATGGTGATTACAAACTATTTATTCATCAAAAAAGATGAATCACTTTCTGCAATCTTATCATGAATGTGTGCCTTAGATAATATGCCATTCAAAGTTTTTTGTACATCTATCGATTTGAGAAATTTGTTTTTGGCTAGAAGCGCTCAAGATTATGTATTACCAAAATCACCTAACTCGATTCGCAAAATGGTTTTAGAATACGCACAAAAAATGCGGGCTAAAATGATGCAGGATTTTATAAATTTAAAAGAAGATGGAACAAGATTTTGCTTAACTCTAGATGAATAGACATCTTCAAGAAACCAATGTTATTTAAATGTGAATGTCCACGGCAAGAAACAGTTTTGAAATTTAGGCTTAGTACCTGTTGAAGGGCGTTTTCCTGCAGAGAAATGCATTATGGCTCTGAAAACCACATTGCAAGACAACAATCTAAATATCGATAAAGATATTACATCTATACATCTATAACAACTGATGGGTCAGCTGTGATCCAAAAAGTTGGACAGCTCTTACCATGTAATCAGTAGTTGTGCTTCACACATGCGATACATTTAGCTGTAATTGATGTTCTGTATAATAATTCGAATACAACTGAATTGGTGGCTCACACATATACAAAAAATGTTAGTGTAGAAGATAAAGTAAGTTACTTCGATTAATCAGATGAGGAATACATTGAAGATGAAAATGTTGGCTTGATTGAACTTATAACAAAGCTGAGCTTGTTGAGACTGAAGAATTTGGATTTAGTTTTTTCATCAAAAAATTTAGTTCGATTGTAAAGAAATTTCGTTTTTCAAGAACATCAAATGATATTCTTCAAGTATACGTGAAACAAGAATTTGGAAGACAATTGAAACTTATTATGGACACTAGAACTAGATGGAATAGCTTAGTTGAAATGCTTGAGAAGTTTAACAAGCTAAAAAGCTGTGTTAGAAATGCATCGATTGACATTGCATCTGATATTGTTATTATAGATGCTGAAATTTTGTCGTCAAAAACATAATCTCTGCACTTCTCCCAGTGAAGCTTACTGTTGAAGCTCTTTGGCGAGAAGATGCAAATCTGCTTTCTGCTAATGCAGCATTTTCTTTTATGCTCGAGAATTTCGGATCTGATGAACTTTCATTAAAATTAAAGTAGAAATTAGAAGACCAAATAAGACAAAGGCGAACTAATCTGTCTGGAACTCTTCAGTATTTACACAATGGCAGAAAAAGTGTGATTAAGGCATCTTTTACTAGACCATTGGAAAAAACAATAGCCAAAGTTATTGAAAACTTTGCACAAAGATTGATATTTAACACTAACATGGAAACTTCCTCAGGTGAGCAGTCAGAAGCTGACGATGGGATAGAAGTGATGTTGGAAGAACAAACTAAGCCCTTAACATTATTGCAAAAGTTGGAGAACAAAATTCAATTGAATTTATTGTCAAGCATAACGCCCAACTCAACTCAACAAATAATAAATAGGAGCTTAATTTCAAAAATTAAATCTGAAATTAAATTCTTTGAAGAGAACGGCATTCGTGGCAAAATATTAGAGTCCGTCTACTCATATTTGATTTTGATTCCGCCATCAAGCGTGGAGTCTGACCGAGTCTTCTCAATTGCTGGTAACTTTTGTACAAAAGTTCGAATGAGACTCAGAGACGCAGCTTTAAGTGATCTCTGCTTCCTCAAGGCATATTTTATGCAAAAAAAACAATAATTTTATATTTTTTATTATTAAATGATATGTCGTGTTATAATGTTTCTGTACTAATTGAATTTGGTATAATTTTATGTTCCATTTTTATTTTTAAAGAAAGTATTTTTATGCAATAGATAACAATGAATTATCTCAAGTAAGTTATTTTTATTATTTTTATAGACATAAAAAAATTTAATTTCGAATTCCAATTTTTTTATTTTCGTCAAAATTTGCATTCCCTATTACAAATCAATAAAAAAATTATTAAACTTATGACACAGTAAATAACCCAAAAAAAAAACAAAAATAATAATAATAATGAAATGATAAAATAAACTAAATTGATGAATTTATAATATAACGAGATGTTTATATAACATGTTTTTAATAATCTTTTTTTTTTTTCGTCATAGTAATTTTAATTTTTTAAGTTGTATATTGATAGATTTAAAGAATTTCTGAGCTGCAAACTCTGAATCAAAAATAGCAGATTTGTCATCTGTATAACATTTATAAAAAATTGGTATGGAGGATAAGCAATGATAAGCTCATGCTTACTGGTGAAACCTGATGAAAATATTCACTAAAATTGGTGCCAAAGGATAACCTATAGCAACACAATCCAATTGGTCATACTATTTTATTTTAGACTATTTGTCAGACTTGTTTTATAGGTCATTTGTAAGACTGGTTTTACATGAACAATTGTCTGACTCATTTTACAGGACCATTTGTCAGATTTGTTTTACAGGGCTATTATCTGACTCATTTTATGGATCTATTTATATTTATTATATAAATTACAGCAACATTATTCTTAAAATTTTGTAGTTTGATATTTCAAAATAGTGAAATTATGAATTATGGAATATAGAGCACTTGCTTTATAAGCAAGGGAACAGAGCTTGAGCACACAGAGATTAGTTATATGTTTATTAGGCTTTTGAAGTTATAGAATTGAGAGAAGGTTTAAAAAATAAAGAAAAAATAGTGATTTTTTTAATTAGTTACCTTTTTAACTTTAGTAGTCCTCAGCTTAGAGGAGGTGAATGTTGAAAGGAAAAATGAGTGAGGAAAAATGATGTTGTTATATTTAAATTGGCTTTTCTAAAGGTGCTCTTTCTCTTAAAAAATAAGGTTCTGAAGTTCTATTGTTTTGGTTTTACATACTTTCACAGTTAAAAATAAAGAGAGGATATGCACTTTACTATATAAATAATGTTATGAATTGCCTGATTCTTTTTAGGTTTATGTCCGATAGCCTTAGGAGCAGATGGTGGTGGTTCTATTAGAATGCCTGCAGGTATAAATGGAGTGGTCGGAATAAAAGGTAAAAAAACTAAAAGTTAATTATCCTTTACAAAAAACAAAATTAAATTAATTAAACTTATCAATTTTTTATTATCATGTATTACTTCCTGTGTTTTCTATATTGTAATTGTTAATGTGTGTTTTTAAATTTTAATCTTTGTTAATATAAAAAGAGAGAGTAAAAGTTCTCTTTATCTTCTGGTCTTCAGCCTGTTTAATGTCTAGTATACTCAGTTAAATCGACACATCCTCCTAGATCCATTAGTCCCAGTATTTTTTTGCTTCACAGCGTCAACACAATTAACCCATGATTGTTTTTCTATACCACTTTCTAGAGCAATTTTGTTTGCTTGAATAGTAGATTAGATCAATATTTACTTTTGGGTTTATTACAATTATTGAATGTGGTTGATTAATTGAGACTGGCTTGCGTGGATAAGTTATTATCATTGGTGGGTAGATTCACATAGTTAACTTGTAGCTGGTGGAAGTTATGAGCAGATAAAGCATAAAATGTGAACAGTTGTGAACAAGTTGAGCAGCTTTTAATGATAAAAATATTTTCATTTTGCAATTTAGGTTTGTAAACACTGTTTATGTCTAGTGTGAAAAAGCCCATATTTTCAAAACCTGCAATAGTTTGAAGATCCATAAAGCATTTGCCGAATTTAAAGAGTTTTGGTTTAAACTGAACTATGGTATTTTTAGATAAATTGCTGCATAATGAGTTTATATAATATAATGCTTGCCAGTGTACTTTCTTGCTTTTTTTCTTTGCTACTGTGTGAATTTTTTTTTATTGGCTGAGATAGAGAGATTGATTGTTTGTTGTTGTTGTTTTTCATTTGTTTTTTTAAGTTGCATGAGTGACTCATATATATAACGACTAAATAAAAAAAGAATAAATATGTATAAAATAAATAAGTATGAAATAAATAATTATGAAATAAACAAGTATGAAATAAAAAAGAATGAAATAAATAAGTATAAAATAAGTAAGTATGAAATAAAGGTCAGATAGTTTAGAAAATTTGAAATAGTTAACTCATAGTAACTTTTTTTAGGTTATATTAAAAAAAAATTTATTCAAAATTTTCTTAATTATATGACTTAGTTTTCCAAAACTAAGCCAGATAATTAAGAAAATTTGAAATAGTTTACTCATAGTTATTCCTTTCAACTTATAATAAAAAATTTTTAATTGAAAGCCATAAAGTTTTATACCGTATTGTAGAATGAAAAAATCTATACAATTCTACAAAAAAAAGGTTCAAAATGTTTTTGCCTTTAAAAGATAATTTATAAAAACAAAAAACTTAAATGTTCTACTTTACATCCTGTTCATTTATAACTGATTTCATTCTAAGAAATAAATTGTTTTCGGTGTCATTGGATAAATATTCTTCTCTATTAGCAACATTTTCTCGAATAAGCAAGTCTGGTTGTGCAAAAGTATATTCTGCTGTTTCTCATCCAGGTGAAAAATTTATTGTGAAAAACTTTTATTTTTACTTATTTTTATTTTTGTTTTTGTTTTAATGTTAAATTTTTTATTAATAGGCTTTGTGTGCTCAACTGTTCGTGACTCTGCCATTGCATATGGTATTTTTTTGATTATTTATTTTACTGTATTGATGTGTCAATCAGTAACCTTCTAAAAGAATAAATAATTACTAATTACTAGAAATTCTGTTATAAACATTAGAAAGTGAATATTGAAAAAATCTTTTTGTTTAACTAAGTTTTTTTTTTATTTTAAGGTTTTCTTGCTGGCCCTGACTGTCAGTATCCGATAGGTAAAAGTGTTAATATATGGGTTATGTATTGTCGCTTAATGTTATATTTGTGTTATGTACTCACTAACAGTTTAATTTTTTTTTTGAAGGAATGGTGCAACCTATGCCTAATCTTTTTGATTTTGAAGTTAAGAATTTGTCTGGCATTAAAATTGGAGTTGATTGGATATATTTTAATGTAGAAGTTATGTTTGTCATTTGATAAATATATGATATAATATGTTTTTATTATGTTTTAATACTTTTTTTATTTTATTTAATATATTATATATGTGTTAATATTAATTTAATATTTGAAACTGCAGTTTTACAAAAGTTTATTTCAGATAAAAATATGTTTTATCATTTTAGCATTGCAATCCTGAAATTGCTATGCATTGTAAACAAGGTTAGTAGTATAAAGTTCTGTATCTCTTCTTTAACTACAGCAGAGATTTTGCAATCATCTGCAGAGATTATCTTTGAGTTTATTGGCTCAAAATATGTATGTATGTGTGTATATCCAAAATTTCTTTTAAACACCATCTCGTGTATGAAAAAATATGTGTGTGTATGTGTGTATATATATATATAAACATATATATATATATATATATATATATATATATATACACACACATACATATATATATATATATATATATATATATATATATATATATATATATGTATATATATATATATATATATATATATATATATATATATATATATATATATATATATATATATATATATACACACACATACATATATATATATATATATATATATATATATATATATATATATATATATATATGTATATATATATATATATATATATATATATATATATATATATATATATATATATATATATATATATATATATATATATATATATATATATATATACATACAGTATGCAAAAAAAATAATCATACACAAAAAAAATCATAATTTGAAAGATTGCATCAAAAAAATGAGTTGTCCGTTAAAATATTAAAAAAAATTTTTTTAGATATCTTATCAAGTATTGTTTTAAGAATTTATTTGTGTGTTAGTGAATTAATTGCTTTTCATGCCTATTGAATTTTATGCAATTGATCTAATGATGCAGAAAGTTGACAAGTCGTACAGTTCAAAAATAATGTCAAATTGATCAAATTTCATGGAAATTAGTATCAAGTGGGGCCTCCTTTGGCCTTGATGGTCTCAGCTAGACAATTTGACATTAAGTTTAACAAATTTTGAGTCTCTTCTGTTGTTATATTATCTCATGCACTTATTATTAGCTTCTTTCAAGTTGTCTTTTTGTCTAAATGCTCAGTCACCAATTTTTCTGTCCAAAATGTACCACAAATTTTCTATAGGATTCAAGTCCGGACTTTGAGATTGCCATTCCAAAACATTGATGTTATTTATGTCAAAGTATACCTTCGTTTTCTTAGCGGTACGTTTTGAATCCATCCGATGAGACGAGATTTTATTTTGACCACAAAATTTTTTTTTTCCAATATGATATCGGCATTTTTTTGTACTTTTTTTGCAAATTCTAATCAACGTTTTCATTTGTTTTGCATTTAAAAAAAGTTTTTTTTGAACTACTCAACCACTATATCCTTGTTCGCCAATATGATTTCTAATTGTTTGAGGGGTTACTGTGATCTTCTTGAACTTTTAAAGCTAATTTAGCTACCGAAACACATCTATTTTTCTTCACTTTAATGATGATATTGCGATCTATTGCACTGGTGGTTTTGCATTTTCGTCCTTTGCCAGCCACACTAGCAATAGTTCCAATCAGATTATGATTCTGAACAATTGAGGACACTGTCATAAAAGGAATTCCTGTTTCTTTTTGGATCTGACAGTAATATTTTCCTTGATTTTTCAAATCTACTACGAGGCTTCGTTGTTGGAAAGACAAATGTTTTCTTGACGCCATTTTGCTGAAACACTATATTTTATTTCTAGAACAAAAGGTTATTTAAAAAATTACTATTTTTAATTTTACTAACTAGTTTGATCGTTCAATTCGCTTGATTTATACTAAAATAAGGACCTGTTTTGTCAGCGTATGATTATTTTTTTTGCAGTCAATTTTATGCATCTAGATCAATTGTGTAAAATTCATTAGGTATGAAAAGCAATTAATTCACTAACACACAAATAAATTCTTAAACCAATACTTGATAAGATATCTAAAAAAAATTTCAAATATTTTAATGTACAACTCATTTTTTTGATGAATCTTTTAAACTATGATTTTTTTTAAGTGTATGATTATTTTTTTTTGCATACTGTGTATATATACATATATATATATATATATATATATTATATATATATATATATATATATATATATATATATATATATATGTATTCAAATACATATACATATATATAAAAATTATTATTATTTTTTATTAATATTTATTTTCACCACCCTTCAAGCTTACTATTGAATAGTCTGAAAAGGTAAGTATGAATCTAATAATAGAATTTTTATAAATTTTTATAAAACTTTTTATAAAGGAAAACTAAATAGAAATCATCTGTTTAGATGTGTTTGAAGATCTAAATCTGTGTTTTGATTCTTTAATACGAAGAATTTATTTGATTATAAAATGATTTAAATTTTTAAATGTACAATAAAATTGTGTTTAGACAAAATCCATAAAATTTCTAGAACATTATAATAGAAAATATATATTTTATGCTATAACATCTTTTTTAGTTATACTATGATTCCATACACTAAACTTATAGACAGTTTTGTAATTTTTTTATATTTTAATTTATATATTAATGTAAATAAACTTAATTTTAGCTGTCAATTATTTGGTAAATAAATGTAATGCAGAATTGGTGGAAATTTCAATACCAGAAATTTATGTACAGTATTTTTTTTTATGTAGGACTTTTATGTTATGCTTTTTTTGTGTATGATTTTTATACTTGTAGGTATTTTCTAAAACATAAACATATTCATTTTTATTTTATGCAGTTTATGTTGTTTGTAGTTATAATCATTTATATTTCTAGTCAAATGAGGAAGGAGGGGTGTACTTCTTTTTTCTTTTCTTTTTTTGAGTATTATCTTTTAAAATATTTTTGTTGTTGTTTTGTATTTAAAGGAATCAGCTATTGCACTTTATGTTACAATTGTAACTGAAATGGCAAACGGTTACAAAGCAGTATACAATCAACACCATGATAAACTTGTAAGTTTGATGTATTATCTTCTAATTTATCTTCTATATTTTATAATTTTTTTAAATGTTGATGTAAAACATTCATAAAAAGGTTGTTTTTTTTTTAAATAGAATGCAGATTCAGAAATCCATTTACAAATTGGTGGATCATTTACAGCAGTTGAATATTATGAGGTTGTGTTTATACTTTTTAATGTTCAGTTATTTAATTTATATTTTCAATTATAGAGGACCTCCATAAAATGCAGCAAAAATTCTTTTATAAGTATGGGTTTAATAAAAATAATATATATTATTATATCAACAGATATATATATATATATATATATATATATATATATATATATATATATATATATATATATATACATATATATATATATATATATATATATATATATATATATATATATATATATATATATGCATGCATGCATATATAACAAAATTTTTTTTAAACTGTTTTTAAAGTATTTAATTGAATAAACAAATTTGGTAATAATTTTATCAATTTTTAAGGTATCGTCAAAAATTAAAATGTTGAATAAACAAGTTCACTTAAAAATTTTTTAATTTAACATTAATTTAAAATAAATTTAACATTAATTTAAAATAAATGTTACAGAAAACAAAGATGAAAATCTTCATTTTCTGATTTTTAGCAATTTTAATACCTGTAAAACAATAATAGTACTAATTAGTTGTTCAAAATGCATAAAAGTTTATCAAATAAAAAGTTGTTTAAAAAAGTATTGTAAACTATTTATATCAAAAAAGCATACAATTAGGGTTTTTCATTACTGTTTAACAGTAACAGTAAAACAGCTGTTTTTTGGTCAAAAATGAAAAACAGTAAACAGCTGTTTTTTCAGAACTGTTTTTAACGACTTTTTCATGTTTAAGAAATATTACGTATTGGTGATAAGTTAGTGTTTTTCCTTGTGTTTTTCAAAGAGAAGAAAGTAAAATCTTGGGTGTTTTTAAAAGTAACACATTTAACAGTACGTATTAAATCATTTTAATTTGATTTAAGAATACAATAACAATGCTTATATATTTCATGTCGTCAGTATGGGATTTTGCTACAAAACGAAAAAATCCCAAAACAAAATCTCTCGAAGGACAATGCTCGCGATGCAACAAAATCATTGTCTGTTCTGAAAATTCTACAACTACATTGAAAGCACATCTTAAGACACATGGAATTGATTTTGAAAGGTCAGCAGCTGGCACATCCAACGAAGAACCAACAGCAGAGAAAAGAACAAAATCAATTTTTGAATTTTTCAATCGAAAATCCCTCAAAGAAATAGTTACAGATATGGCAACTGATGGTATTTCAATTAGAGCAATAACTAGAAACAATTATATTCGTCAATCTATATCACGAGATGGTTACAAACTTCCAGCTAATGAACGTGATGTCATGAAATTAATTATTGAAGATTTTAACGAGAAGAAAGCAAAAGTTGTTGAAATAATTAAGGAAAAACTTGCTAATGGAGCAAAATTCAGTATGTGCATAGATGAATATACAACAACAAGAGGAAGACGATTCTTTTGAATTAATATACACAGCAGCGATGATAAAGTCACTATTAAAACTGGTCTTGTTCGCATTGTTGGATCTTGTTCTGCTGAAGACATGGTTGTCACTATGAAACAACATTTAACTGAATTTGGAATTGACATGAACAAAGATATTGTTGGCTCAACTCAGGATGGAGCAGCAGTGAATAAAAAATTCATTAGACTTGTGTATATAATTGGCCAGTTTTGCCTAAACCATGCTCTACATTTGGGTGTCTGCGATACTTTATATAAGAAAGAGAATGAAATTGAGGAACACTATTTTGATAGCGATGAATCTGATGAAAGTGATTGCTTTGATGATTGTCTTGATTTGCTAAATGATGACGACATTGAACAATCTGAAATTAGTTATCACGATTTGCTTAAAAATTCTCGAAAGCTTGTCAAATTCATAAAAAATTCAACAGTTCGCAACAACATTTTTTTGAGTAAAGTGAAAGCTTTAACAGGAGGTGAAATTGAACTACATCTTGATGTAAAAACCCACTGAAATTCAATTCCAACCATGTTGGACTCAATTATTAAGACTGAAATGGCAATTCAAGAGACTTTATTTGAGTTCAATGCAACACACATTTTGGATTCAATTGATTTTATTGCTCTTCGTAATCTTTATGATGCTATGGAACCGATAAAACTTGCAGTTCAACGTTTAAGTCAGGAAGATGCAACATTAGCAAGTGCTGAAATAATTTTGGAGTTTATGTTTAAAAAATTGTCAATTATCAACAGCAAAATCAGTGAAGAATTGTACAATGACTTGAAAATCCGTACTGATGAAAGATTGAACAAGGATGTTATGAATCTTTTAAAGAGTTTAAAAGATCCTTCAAACACTCCAACAAAAGCAACATTGATATTTGCCGGTCATCTTGCTTCTCGATTGTTTGGATTTGATGAAGAAACTGAAATAGATGATTCGATACAATCCGAATCTGAAAATGTTAGTCTATCACTAAACGACGAATTAAACTTGCTTCTTCGTAAAGAACATACAACAACAACAACTGGATCAGATTTCAAATGGTTAAAATCGGAATTCACTCTTTATAAGAACACTGGACAACGTACAGAAAACCTTCAAAAATTATTCAATGCACTTTTAAGTATTAAACCAACATCAACTGATGTTGAGCGTGTTTTTTCAGTTTGCACAAATTTTTGCACAAAAATTAGATCGCGTTTGTCCGACGAGTCACTTAAAGCTCTTGTCTTTTTAAAATTTTATAAAAAATAAAGAAAAAATTGTAGTTTGTATTCGAATAGCTGAATAAATAGTTGAAGTTGTTCATCCTTTAATAAAATTCAAAAATTGCGTTTTTTAATAGCTTTATTTATTTAGCCTTCTTCAAGTAAAGCTTCTAAATTTATTTTTGTAAACGACATTGACAAATATAAGGACATTGACGTTTTTTGCTCCTTAACTTGTGTCATTATTTTAATTTCTTATAAAATTTTTAAAAACAGTAAAAACAGCTGTTAACAGCTGTTTTTTTTGAAATTAAAAAACAGTAACAGCTGTTTTTTCAAAACCACATTTTTTGAAAAACCCTACATACAATAGTTATAAGAAAAAGTTACATATATATAAGGTGATGTCAATAAAATACTCAGTATTTTTTGTTGTAATATGTTAATGTTTTAAAAAGCATTCAGTTCTTAAAAATTTATTTCAATTTTTCTTATACCATTTTTAATAGCTTATGTAGTTATTAGGTTTTGTTCAAGAATCTAAAAAAATTAGTTTAGAGCAGGTATATAAATCTGTTTAGAATTTATATGAAACATGTAAACACAGCAGTTTCTTAAAAATGTAATATTATATAATTATTAACTAAAATGTGGAACCTTGTGAGTCCAGCTTTCAACAGTTTTGATGCGATTGTTCTTTCTTGTAAACCCATGCATCTATATATCTACCTTGCGTTTTGAATACCTATGCATCCATATATTTACCCTGTGTATTGAATACTTATGTATTGAAAACCTATGCATTTATATATCTACCCTGCGTATTGAATACCTATGCATCTGTATATCTACCTTGCATAATAAACATCTATCCATCTATATATCTACCCTGTATAATAAATACCAATGCATCTATATACCTACCCTGTGTAACAACTTATAAAGCCTCATAAACCTCATGAGGCTATTTTAAGATAAATTTTTTCATTCATAATCCATTTGTAATTATATATTTAATTCAATTCTATATACAGTCACTGTTCTAGGTGTTGTTTTTTTTTTGTCAAATAGTAAATGAGTAATAAAAAATAATAAAAATATTTAATTTTGTAAGTATTAATTTATTTATAATGATATAAAAAGCAATTATATTTAAAAAATAATAATAAACTGATGTAATTCTAAATGAATGTGGGTGTAAATATAAAGTGACTGATGTATTTTTCCATAACTAAATATAATCATTATTTTTAAACTTGAATTTGTTTTGAATTTCTTGAATTTTTACATTTTACTTTTATACATGTTAGAAACATGTTGTTACCTTTATGAAAATACTCTCCACGTATTTAACTAAGAGTTTAAATTAACTCCTTTGTTTAAGGCTATCTACAAGTTTGATTAGTTCAAATTTAATAAATTTCACATATATTTTACATTCTGTTCAAATTTAATAAATTTCACATATATTTCACACTCTGGCTCTAGCTTAATGAAAAAAAAGTTGTTGTGCCGTAAATTACTTCAAAATCAATATCTCCCCAAATATCCTTGCTGTTGTTTGCTTGTTTGTTTGTTTTTTGTTGTTGTTGTTGTTGTTTTCATTATCAAATTTTTTTAGATAGTTCTTTCTTTTTGTTCATTGTGTTTTTTGTTTTTAAATAAGTCAATCAGAACATTTTTTAATGGTAAAAATAGTCAAACTGTCAGACTTTTTCCCCCTCTTCTTTTTTTTTTATTGGTGTATATTGGTAATATATCAGAAAATGAAAGCTAAAGAAAATTTAAGAATGAAAATATGTTAACACCTGAAAAACTAACAATGAATATTTTAACAATTGAATTATGGTGCAAACACTTATCATATGAAGTATTTTTTCAGGAATATAATTTTTTAAAAGTATTTAATATCAATTTATAGGCTATCTATAGGCTAGAATAGTTGTTCTCTCAATCTGCTAGTTACTTATGATACAACAGGTTGACCTGTGTATAAATGCGACTAAGACAAATAAATACAAAATTTGGTTTTTAAATAAGAAGAATATATTAGGTTTTTATAAGCTCAAAAATTTCACCCTTGTGAGCTGTCATTTTTAAGGGTTTACGAAAACATTAAACACTTTTTATAGATTCATCAAAGTTATCAGTTATCTACAATATAGTCACGCATCTTCCTAGTTCATTAATCGATAAGCCATAAAATACTTCATTTGGATAAAGTCATTTATCCTAATTTTCAAAACCTTTCTTCCTTTTTCTTTTTTTTAATTTCTTACCATCTAAAACTATTATAAAATCTCTTCAACTGCTAAGTTTTTTTAATGACGTTTTTTATTTTATTAAGGCTCAGAAACAACGCACACGTTCCATGAACATTCTACAGCGTTTGTTTTCGTCTGTAGATTGTATAGTTAATCCAAGTAAGCAGTTATTAAATAAATAATTAATGTCTCTGTTAATTACTGTAATACTTGATTTAGTGTCTTTTTTATAGCTTTTGGAGACTTTATGCCAAAACTAAACGATGATATGCTTAAGTTCGGATACACAAACATTGCTCATTTATCAAAAATTACTCGGTAACTTTTTTTTATATAGCAGAATTCATTTAATTAAAGTTGGTTATGATTGAATTTATAAGCAGTATTTTATTACAGTAATTATTTAGAACTCATTTTTAATCGCAAGTTTTAAATAGTATTTTTTTTTTTGTTCGAGGACATTTTTTTTGTTTGGTTTAGATTTTCAACTCTCGGTAATTTGACTGGCATTCCGTCTATTTCAGTACCAGTTGGTTATTCCTCAAACAAGCTACCCATCAGTTTAATGGTTCAAGCATCATGGTGGAGAGAAGATCTTGTTTACCGAGTGTCTCATGCTCTAGAAGAGTGCTGTAAAATACGCCAACCTGATGTTTACTATGACGTTTTAAATGATTAGATCACAAGATATTTTATATTTGATTTATGTGTTGCTGTTATTTTTTATTGTTTGTTTGTACTCTTCTACTTTTTCAATCATGGCAACATTTTTTTATTGAACAAGAATTTCTACTTTTAGTTGATTTTTATATCATAATGCTCAAATCAAGTTGTCGTTGGTATTGCTTGCGCTCTAAGCAATTTTTACAGCCTTTTTTTTTTTGGTTTTTTTCTGACTCGCGGATTACATTTTTAATGCAAGTGATTCCGTAGTTTTTCTATTATTTATAGTATTTTTTTGTTGTTTTGCAAGAAAGAAATACAAAATATATAAAAGTAGAAAATAATAATTTGATAAAGTTAACATTTTTAGCCTAATTTTTATTTGCAGTTGTATTTTTAAAGCTTTAATTTTTATCAATATTAAATTAGCATAAAAAAATTAACTTGTAGTTTTATTTATTTTTATTTTTTAATTATCTTTACGGTAGAAATGGTTAACTGCGGAAATATTTGACTTAATTTTGAATAAATTATTTATTAGAGCCAACCACTCTGGACCAGAGTGACCGCCAGGGTTGGTTCGAAGTTATTCCCCAGGTCTGATTTTTTTTTCCAATAGTTAGGTATACATTAGTAAACACCATTTATGATAATTAGAACTTCTGAGGGGTAGGAAAATACAAAAAAAATTGTTGTTTAAAAATTAATTTTTTTAATACATAAAGGTAAGCGACTTAACAGAAACCTATACGACTTCAATAAGACCAAGATGGAGTACCTAGGGAACTTGATGGAGAAGATATTACTATAAAATTCAATCTCTTTTTTTTTTTTATTCTTTCTCTCTTTTTTTTTAATTACTTTCAAATAAATACTTCTGTTTTCTTTACATACATTTTTTTAACTAGAAATATGGAATTAAAAAAATTTTCAGTGCATTTCTTTCTCTATGCATATACTTAAATGTATATTCATATACATTTAAGTATATGCATATGAGAGAGAGAGCCTTATTAGCCGAGCAATTTTAATTATTAGCCAGGTTGAAGTCATTAATGACTACAATATTTCACAAATAATTATTTCCTAATTTATTACTAACAATGACTAACGTATTATGGATAATTGAACACATATGCGTAATGAGCTTGAACCCATGAGGAGAATCCTGAAAAAAAGTGATCAATTAGGATAAGTGGTTAAACAAAAAAACAAAAATGTAAAAACCTACTTTTTCAATGATGTAGACGTTGGGTGCAATAGCCACTGGATGCAAAAGTATCTTTACTTTTTCGTCACACACACGGCCTTCTATAATAACAGGCCTTGACATCGCGCAAAGTGCCGTAAAAACTGAAGGCCGATTAAACTTTCACTTTTACTTATATTGATATATTTTTATATTAGGTAGGGTGTAATGGCAGTCTATGTTTTCTAATAATAATCTCTAGTAAAGACGGAAATATAAAAAGAAAACCAAAAAATTGTTAAAAAATAATCATATTATTCGTATTTCAAATTTCATTAGGAATATTTATATAATATTGAATAGTATCAATAACAAGCAAAACCATAACAAATATCTATATATTAGAAAGATAACTGTATTTTTAATTTTTTTTGCTAAAAATGGTAACAATAAAAATCACCAACAAAAGTTGATTCAAGCAAAAAAATAATGATAGCTTTAGTATTTTGGGAATGGTAATTAGTGAGTAAGTCTTTAGCAGAATATTAGAATATACTCTGCATTGTTTTTTTGTGATTTTAAATTTATATTTAGCAGCAATGAACTGAAACTGAGTAACACAAAATGTTCTGCATAAAGGGTCAGTAGCACCTTGAAAAAAAAAAAAGCAAAATATTGATCATTGGACAAGAGTATCAGAAGGAATTTCAAGTCCGCCTCTGTTTAGGCTATACAGATAACTTCCATATTTATAATAATAATTGGTAGAATCATCATAAATTTTTATTTCGCTTTTTTGCACATAGCCACATCTACATTAGTGGCTATAGTTTACATAGCTGGCTATTTAAAATATAGCCACTAATGTAGATTTATTAACTGAGCTTTCAAGATCATGTATATTATCCAGAAGTTCTTTTTCATCAGTAGAAATATCTCTAAAACATATGTCACAAGTATGACTATCGATACCATCAACAGGAATGTCAAGTTGTAATATCAATTTAGTATGTTGAATATTAATTTTTTCAATTACAGATTTAGCGTTTATAAAGTAAGTACTTCCAAATCCCTGTCGAAGCTTAGAAAAAGCTTTTTCAAGTGGATCTGTTGAAAACCAACCTAATAAGACATACTTAGCTCCATTACTCAACAAAGTTTCTATGAGATCAATAAAGCCATAACATGAATGCGCTATTGCATTGCTAGTATCTAGCGTAAGCTGTTTTGCTTTAGGTTTCATAAAATTTGACAGTTCAGCAATATCTCGTAGCAGTTGTAACTATTGATCACCAGCTGAGTGGATTTCTCCGCATAATTCATTTTTAAACCGAATGCCAACACCAGGTGCTTTGACATTAACAACATTCGAAAAAAAATATTTTTTTAATAAATACAGCAGTACCTTCAAATGCTTTATTTTCAATCTCTTCAAAAATTGAAGTTCGTCAGTCTTTTCTGTCAACCAATTGTTTCGTATAGATTTTATGAGAAGCACATAATCATACAATAAATATATACCTGATGTTGTTAACCATGGTTTACTATCAACTGTTTTAAACATTCCAAAAAATCTTTGATTTACACCGTAACCATCAGTAATTATTACCAGTGTCTTAGTATTTTCAATATTATTTATCGTATCAACAACTTGTTGACATTGAGCAAACTAAAATTCAGAGGAAAGATTTGCAACAGGTTAAGCTCTACATATAAATTCTGGACCTCCAAAAAGACATTTAATCATAAATGATAAAATTGTTTTAGCTAACTTTTCAGGGTAGTTTACTGCTTGACCAAACAAAGCACCTCTTTGGTAAAGTAATGAAGCTTTGACATAGACCTCATCAATTAGTAGTATGGAAGTTCTTTTCAATGGATTTAAATTCATAAAAATACTATTTATGAAACTTAGGTCCTCCATTGAGCTTATTTTTGAAGTCAATCGTGTTAAAGTCCTTATACTTAGCAACTTGTAGTCAATACACAATCATATAAACTTTGTCGCATAGCAAAATACTAATATGCTCTACATATAATATCTGAAGTATATAAAACTTCACCAACATTAACTTTTCTCATACCATTAAGGTGTTCGAATAGAATATTTGACTAAAGCGAACTTTCTTTATTTTTTAAAAAACTAACTGCTTCAAATAAAGCTGATTTTGTTTTTATTAACTTTAATTTGTTTACAGCTAAAGATGAAATATTACAAGTTGTGCCATTATGGTTAGCTACAAATGAATATTAAATGGAAATTACTAAAATAAATAATGGAACACCAAGTTTGTACATTTTTGATTGTATGTGTAAACTTTTTTTATTAAGCTAGAAAACAATAACATCTTTATTATCACTTAACAAAGATTGAATATCGTCAAATATAAGTTCATCAATGTAAACACAGTATTAGGAATTGGCCTTCAGTTTAACAACTTTTTTGCGCGATGTCAAGGCCTGTTATTATAGAAGGCCGTGGTCACACATGATATAATATTCTGAAACTAATAAACAAACATCAAATTTCTATAAGTAAATTTATTCTTTGATCATTGCCTTCATATCCTATCTTATTTTCATATCATAATCTATTATGGTATTATTTATATAACATATCACAACAATATTATTAAATTTGTGATGTTCAAATATCATATGAACATTCTTTAACATGTTCATATGATATTTGAATATAGGTTCTTGAGTATATTATCTGCAACCTTGAGTATATTATCTGCCTATCTTGAGTATATTATCTGCCTAGTTCTTGAGTATATTATCTGCAAACAATTGACTGATGCAAGTTCAAATGTTGTCAAAAACCAAGCATGCATGCATGGGACACTGCAGTGTCCCACAAAGAAATGCTGGTTTGAAAGTCAAATTTTCTTTATTTAAAAAAAAATTAAAATAGAGGGGAGATAGGGAGGTTTTTGTAACTTTTTTCAGGCTCCAAAACTTTTAACTTTATATATAATAAGGTTCATAAAACTTAAGGGACTTGCGAAGTAAATTGAGGAACAAAAACAGGATATTTACAGAAACTTTTCAATTTTTAATCTGGAGTACCACAGTGTAAATGGGAATAAAGTCGCTGGCTTCAGTATTCAAAGTAATATGATCTAAAGTAATATATAAATTAAATAAAATGCTTTAAAATGCATGCAGTTATACATATAACTCCTGATAGTTAACTATATGTATAACTAGTTATACATAAAATTTATTATATATAACTTATTTTTTAAGGTTATCCTTGAACAAATTAGTACCAAATAATTCAAATTCAAGATTTAGTTCAAGTTCAAGTTCTTATTTGTTCATTATTTTTTCACTATTTTATATTTATTTGTTCAAATTTGTTAACTAGTACTAATTCTTACAACAGTAAGAATTTTTATCATTGTTGAACGTGATTTTATTAGTAACTTAATTTTACTTTCAACATATTTTGACAACACCCTTTACATTTTAAATGATGACAGCTTTTCTATTGGTGTTAAATTTATTACGTTTCAATAACTCAGATTGAATTTTAACTGAATTATTGTAAGCATTGTAAGGGTTTATTGTATATCAAATGGTGTTGTAAATAAAGTAAAAATAATATATATATATATATATATATATATATATATATATAATATATATATATATATATATATATATATATATATATATAGTATTTAGGCTATGGGATCATCCTTAAATGATGCCAGTAGATAGAGGGGCAGTGTGAGTTTAACAATAATTGACAATGGGGAGGGGATGTTAAGAATTGAATTTTGAATTAAAAATTGAATTAAAAATAAAGTAAAATATTTTATTTAAAAAAAAAGTAAAACAATTTATGCTAGCTATGAGCAGGTTTTAGAGGTATTTACACTAACAATGTGGTCTAAAAACTTCTTGCTTATGTTGCTTAAAACTGTAGAGGATCATAGGAAAAACAATTTAAATTCAGAAATTAGCTTGCTTATCTGAAAGAACAATTTATATTTTTTTTTTTTTTGCTTTTAGTACTGTTGAGAATAAATGTATAATTGAACCAGAAAAAATTGATGGTATATGCATTTTTAATGTTATATTAACAATTCAGATATACCATCATAATATGATAACAAAAACTGACATTATTTTCAATGGGAGATGGCAAAAAATTGACTGAGTTTGATAAAGGGTGAAGGTATTCAATAAACCGGGTCATCATCTGACATCATTATGCATAGATGACCCTATGATTTGAAAATAAGTAATCAATTTGCCATATTTCTCTTTAGAAAGTGTAAGAAAAAAGCATTGTTATGCTGAGAACCTACTTATTGAGCAAGCTTTGACCGCCTATTTTATAAATTTGTGAGACAGAAGTGGAAGTGCGAATCGCAAAAGAACTAATAACAATGCTCTAAATTGATTTTAACTTTGTAGACTAACATTAATATAGTATTTAGAAATAATAAATGAAGTTTACATGATTTTTATAATTTGTATTTATTTCCATTAATTATCAGTTGTCAGTCTCTATTTTATAAAATGAATTAAAAAACTATTTATTTAGAGTATAATAATAATACATAAATACTAGTTTCCTATTGCTATTATCATCACAATGTTAATGGTATTCGTTTTAAAGTGAAATTTTGTATCAATTTTATTGTTTTAATGTTGAAACGTAATAAATTTAACATCAATAGAAAAGTAAAGCTGTCATCATTTAAAATAAAAAGGGTGTTGTCAAAATATGTTGAAAATAAAATTAAGTTACTGATAAAATCACGTTCAACAATGATAAACATTATTACTGTAGTAAAAAATAGAAGTAACTGATAAATTTGAACAAATAAATAGAAAATTAACAAAAACAATGAATCAATACGAACTTTAACTTTAACTAAATCTTGAATTTGAATTAATTGGTACTAATTTGTTTAAGCATAACCTTAAAAAATAACTAGTTATACATATAGTTAAATATCAGGAGTTATATGTATAACTATATGCATTTTAAAGCATATTATTTTATTTAAACATTGCTTTAGATCATATTACTTTGAAAACTGGACCCAGAGGCTTTATTCCCAATAACACTGTGGTACTCCAGATTAAAAATTGAAAAGTTTCTGCAAATATCCTGTTTTTATTCCTCAATGTAGTTCGTAAGTCCCTCGAGTCTTAAGGACCTTATTATATCTAAAGTTAAAAGTTTTGGAGCATAAAAAAAGTTACAGAAACCCATCTCCATCCTATTTTTGTTTTTTTTTAATAAAGAAAATTGGGAATTCTTTGACTTTCAAACCCGCATTTCTTTATGGGACACTGCAGTGTTCCATGCATGCAAGATTGGTTTTTGACAACATTTCAACTTGCATCAGTTAATTGTTTGCAAATAATTTACTCAAGATCTATATTCAAATAACTATTATATTATCCTGATAATACGTCTATTTGCACAAATCTTAATCTTATTTCTATAAAGAAAGATAAACATTATTCGTGGTACTTACATACTTGCTTGCCATTCTCTATATTATTATAAAATACTTTCACACAATATAAACGTAACGCAATGCAATGTCGATTTAAAAAAAAAATTTTTAGTTTTTTTAAAAAGTTTTTTTTTAGTTTCCAGCTTTCAAATTAATTCCCATGCAAATCCCACAGGAAACCCACGTGGGATTTCCCATGTGTGTAAATACCATATGGTTCCCACATGTAACCCATGTGGGATTACCCAAATGGGTTTAAGGTGACAAATTTCCATACGGATACCACATGGGAAAACCCGTCCCACGTAAATCCCATCAATCCCACACGGAACCCACGCAGAACCCATGTGGGACGCGGTTTTATTTTTCACTGGGCCTCCCCCTCCTTCATATAATTTTTGTTCCTTCGGGCCTGTATATACATACGTTATATACAGTTACGTTATGTTTTTTCCTTTCCTTATCACTAAATTAGACCATTAATTTTTATTTATTTGCTTCAAATTTAACACTGAAGGTAGTTTACGATTTGCACAACATGTTAATAAAAAAATCTCAAGATTTTCAAAAACTGACATTCCCTGTTTTTCCCCTGCTCCCTTTGTGTATATATAAATATATATATGTATATATATATATATATATATATATATATATATATATATATATATATATATATATATATATATATATATATATATATATATATATATATATATATATATATATATATATATATATATATATATATATAGTTTAATTAATTTTTATTGATCTGTCAAAAGCATTTGACACAGTTGACCATAACATACTTATAGAAAAACTAGAACTCTATGGCGTATTAAACAATAACCTACTCTGGTTTAAAAATTACCTGTCAAACAGGAAACTATACATAGTGTATAAAAAAAATGAAACAGGAAACAAAGTTATAACTTGTGGTGTTCCCCAGGGATCCATCCTAGGACCACTATTATTCTTGTTGTACATTAACGATTTATATTTAGCTTCAAAGACTTTAAATCTTATTTTGTTTGCTGACGACTCTAATCTTTTTTACTCAAATAAAAATATAAAAGATCTTTTTAAAATATTTAATGAAGAACTAATAAAAGTTAATGATTGGATTATTTGTAATAAACTTTCATTAAATGTACTGAAAACTAAATTTTTGTTGTTTCATAAACCTAGTAAGAGTGATCACCTTCCTCTAAAATTACCCAATCTCTATATGAATAATTCAGTTATTAAAAGAGAATCAATTGTAAACTTCCTGGGAATAATATTAGATGAAAATATATCATGGAAATCTCATATTAAATCTATTGAAAATAAAATTTCCAAAAATATTTATACTCTATATAGAGTTAAACCATTTCCTAATATCAAGTCTTTAAAAATTATATATTTTTCATTTATCCATAGTTATCTATCCTATTGCAATATTGCATGGGGAAGTAGCAACTATGGAAAGCTTAAAAAAATTTATAGTAAACAAAAAATTGCATGCAAAATTATTTTTGGCGTTAAGAAAACTGCTCATGGAGAGCCTTTCTTAATGGAACTTAATGCACTCAATGTTTATAAACTTAACATATATCAAGTTATGCTGTTCATGTTTAAATCTAAACATGGTTTGTCGCCTAATATATTTCACTCTTACTTTACTAAAATTTCTCATAAGTACCCCACAAATTTTTCAAATGATAATTTTGTAGTTCAAAGATTCTATTTCAAACTCAGTTCATTCCAAATTCAATATCGTGGAGCATTTCTATGGAATGAATTTTTTCAAAAAATTAATAAAAATAACATTCTTCAAAACATATCTTTTGAACAATTCAAAATTAGTATGTAAACGTTTCTTACTAGGAAAAAATTTCGATCTAAAATATTTATTCTAAAATTTGATTATAAAATAATAAAAAAATATATAAACTGAATAGGTTCTCATCTCCTTTTTTTGTTTGTTTTTTTTGTGAAAAAGTCATGACTTATTTTTTTTTTGGATCTTCTGACTTTTATTTTTCATTTAAATATGTTGTTATTGAAAACTTATGCTGTTTTAATATCTTATTATAAGTTTTATAATATCTTTGTAGAAATATATATATATATATATATATATATATATATATATATATATATATATATATACTTTTATGTTTAAAGTTTTTAAATTGTAATATTAACTGACGGCTTCAATGTTAACGGGGCTCGGTGATAAGACAGTAAGCAAGTGATAAGACAGTAAGGCCGGAGCAAGAAGAAGACATACTGTCTTCTTCTTGCTCCGGCAATTTATTATATATGTAAACGATTTTTCTCATTGTAAATAGTAATAGTAAAAAGCAAAATAAAATTAAAAAATAAAAAAAAAATTAAAAAAAAATTGTTTTGATGTAAACTGCCCAGGAATAAAAGTTTTATAGAATTTCTACAAACTTTTGGAACATATGGTCTATAAAAATTCTATAGTTGCTGTAGTTATTATTTATCTAGCTAAGAGTTCTCTTCTTGCAATGCTTTAGGGTGCAAGAATTTTATGTTGTTTACTAATGCATATATAACTATTGGAAAAGAAAAATTAGACCTGGCTAACAACTTACCCTGTCGGTCACTCTGGTTCACAGTGAAGCATAAAACTTTTCTTTTTTTTTTGAAAAATAAACTGTTTGAAAAAACGAGTCGATCTACATTCAAAAAAAACTATTTTATTTAGAATAATTGTACTAGTATTTTAACTTAAACTTTTTTTTCTGTCCGTAACAACTGAATTTTTTTTTTTAATTGCTTCAATTAAATTTATTTGAAATTAAAATTTCAAAAAGTACGGTTGTATAAAAATAACCCATTCCTTAATGTTGCATCTTTGAAAAAATACTTTTTGTTCATTCATAGAATCTATTCTTGCTGGATCGAATAGTAAATTAAAAAAAGAAAGCTATAGTAAGTAAAAACGTGCTTGCAGGATTGCAAAGCAGGGTTTTATATTTGATGAACAAAGTAGTGTAAAGCGTTATATGTTGATAAACTTAATATAAAATTTACAATAAGTTTTACTTTTTATTTGTAAAAACACAAAACATCTTTTTATATATTTTTATTCTTCGATGAAACCTCACAGAAATATCCCACTCAACTTTTAATCTTGCTTTAGAGAAACCTTTCAGAAATACTCTACTCAACTTTTAATTGAATGATTTTGTTGTTCCAAGCATTAAGTTCAAACCGATTCCAATGTTCTTG
Source organism: Hydra vulgaris (assembly GCF_038396675.1). NCBI lineage: Eukaryota > Metazoa > Cnidaria > Hydrozoa > Anthoathecata > Hydridae > Hydra > Hydra vulgaris. The sequence continues at coordinate 18,397,604 of NC_088922.1, forward strand.
ACTGTTTTTTAATGAAATATTTTTTTTAAGTTTTTTACTAATAAGAATACCTAGTAGTTTTACTTAAAAAGAATACTTATTGTAATTTGTTTTGATTGTGGTTCTGGTTTTACTTAAAAAGAATACTTATTGTAATTTGTTTTGATTGTGGTTCTGGTTTTACTTAAAAAGAATACTTATTTTTGTTTTACTTAAAAATGGACAAGTTGAACAAGTTCAATAACATATTTATAATAATAAAATACAAGATGAATAAATAATAATAAAAAATAAAAAAACTTTAAATCAAATCTAAAAAATTAAAAAGTAAACAAAAGGGGATTGTAATATACATGCAGAATGATCAATCGATTTAAAAAAGAAAGGACCTCTCAATCTCTGATGCCGATAGCGAAGTTTTTACAATTGAGATAACCAATAAGAAATCAATAATGTTTCCATCTGGTATCAACCGCCCGATGGTAAAATAATTAAGATTTTAAACTATCTTTAAGAAATTTTTCTGAAAATAAAAAAAGAGGAAAATTTTTTTTTTGTATTGGGGATTTCAACATAAATTGTCTAAACTACAAAGAAAATGCTATAACCCAACTTTTTTTTTTTTTTTTTGATAATATGTTCCATATAAATATCCTTTCAATCATTAACAGATTCACTCTGGTAACCCCATTTTCTGTCTCTGACAATATATATTGATAAAATCATATCTAGAAACTTCCTTAAAAGCAAGAATTATCTAAACAGATAAATCTGACCATTTTCCTATCTATTCTTAATTCCCACAAGATGCATAAACGATCTGCAATTCTAAAACCAAAATCAATAAAAGAAAAATCAATCATTCTTTTATTCAATATTTTAAAGACTCGGCCGAAAGTTGGGATAAGATATATTAAGATATGTAACCTTGGACATACAAAGACTGCATACAATATTTTCATAGATATTTTCCTAAAATATTACAATAAACACTTCTTAACAAAAAAAAAGAAATAGAAACAAAATACTTGAATTACCCATGTACTATTAAGAAAATTGGAAAGTCATCAAAAACACTACATTACATGTTTAAAAAATAGAAATGAAGAAAACCTCTCTATATAAAGAATACAAACATTTATTTGAAAAAATTAAGAAAAATTCAAAAAAAATCTAGTATTCTAAACAACTTCAAAAAACCAATTGATTGGAACATATTGAAAGAAACAATTGGTAAAAACTATACATAATCAAATAGTTTACCTGATAGATTTGTCGTTAATGAAACAGAATATAACGACGAACCCTTCGTCGCAGCAAACTTCAACAGTTTCTTTGCAAACATTGGCCCTAACATAGCTTCTAAAATTCAATGTCCGTATAACTCTTTTGAGACATATATTACAAAGCAACATAGTAGTTTAAACTTCAACGGACTAAACTATAAAGAGGAAGAAATTGAAAAAACTTTTCAAAAAAACTTTTTTGATTTATCAAAGGCATTTGATACCGTAGATCATTTAATTCTACTTAAAAAAATTGAAAAATATGGAATAAAAAGTGTCGCCTTAAATTGGTTTAAAAGTTTTCTAATGAACAGACAGACAATTCATATATACCTATAAAAAAATATCATTAGAATTACTCAAAATAAAGTGTGGTGTCTTCCAAGGTTCCATTATAGTACCCCTCTTATTCCTAGTATACATTAATGATCTTCCAAATACCTCCAGTATACTAGATGTCATTATGTTTGCCAATGATACTAACTTATTTTCTACATTTACATCTATTACAAAACTCTTTAAAACTCCAAATATTGAATTTGAAAAACTAAGCGATTAGTTTAAGCTCAATAAGTTATCACTAAACACAGAAAAAAACCAAATTTATCCTTTTTCATTCCAGACAAAAAAATTACCCCTTTTATTATCTTTGCTAAAAATAGATAATAAAGAAATCGAGAGAACCCCATTTTTAGGGGTATTTATCAATTTTTTTCAAATTTTTAAGGGTACTTATCAATGATAACATTATAGGGAAAACGCATATAAACATGTTAAACACCAAAATTTAAAAAAACTTTGGGATAATCTGCAATGCTAGCTCTAAACTGCCTCAAAAAACCCTTAAGCTTCCTAAGACCCTAAGCTTTTGTACTTCTCGCTCATGCAAAGCTATTCTATATAAGCCAACACTGCATGAGAAAGTACTCATAAATCTAAATTGGCCACTCTCTAACAAAATAAAAAACTTATATGATTTACCTAAATCATATATGATCAGGGCAGTACCGAGCCAATTTTACGCTTCGGGCAAGAAAAGAAAATTGCGCCACCCCCCCCCCCTCCTCCAAAAAAAAAGAAGAAATTTAAACGAAAAAAATGATTTAATGATCACAAAATTTATCACATCAAGTTATAAGTAAAATTTGTCATTAAGGTTGCACAAACTTTAGTTCAATGTCACTTTTCTGGCTTTTCTTGAGGCAAATTCATTAATGACATCATCAAAATCAATGATGTTTGCCACTTCATTTTCAATTGAAATTATAGCCAAACTAGACAAGTGTTCTTGGCCCATTGTTGACCTCATATAGTTTTTTAAAAGCTTAAGTTTACTGAAACTTCTTTCACACGTAGCAACTGTGACTGGTATGGTGAGGAAGATGCGAATAGCAAAATGCGAATAAGCATTGGTCAAAGAATATTTATGAATGAGCTGCAAAATGTCGATCGGGCTAGATTTTTCAAAGTTGTCCATCTTTGCGGCAGCTTGATCTTTAAAGCTTGCCATTTCTGATTGGAAATCGGAATAATCTAAATCCACCTTGTAAGTTTGAGATAAATTTGCGGCTTTTTTCTTGAGTTCATACACTGAACTTTTAGAGAGTGAATACCCACTGAGGAAGTCAAAATCAGAGTATACAGCAGACATAGCCCCAAACCGCCACTCAATTTGTGTAATAATGCTGTCAAATACAAGGTTGCACTGAGATCCAAATTCTGTTTCTGCTGTGTGAAGATGAGAGTCATCTTCAGCTTCATAAAGTGCCATCCGCTTCATTTTGTGCTTCTTCTTGATTAAAAAGCCACCATCAATGCCGCTCTGGCTAGCTTTTTCTGTGGCATCTTTGATAATGTTGTCCACCCCAACATCTCAAAAATTCTGAATGAAAGTCTTCAACCATTTCATTTTTTTTAAGGCAATGTCAATTGAAATGGTTTTTGACTGAAGTAGTTTGTTTTCCCGGTCAATTAGAGAAAGAATTTGACACCAGATTGGATATCAAACACAAAAAACTGAAATCAATTTGAATGAGAAGTTCTTTTTCATTGCTAACTGTGACAGCATTTGTCATGGGATTGTGGATAATGGATTCCAAAACTTGAAGAACATCTTTGATTTGTCTGTGCAATGGTGTAATTGCTTCTTTTTTGGTAGACCATCTTGTGTCACTATTTCCCTTTAATGAGATGGTCAACGTTTTTATCAGTTTTTCCCATCTTAACGTGGAGTTTGAAAAAAAGTTAAAGATGGCGTGAACCTTTCCAAAAAACGTAATCATGAATGGGGAAACCTCAACAGCATGAACACCAACAATATTTAAAGTGTGAGCTGCGCATGGAACAAATCTTGCTGACTCGTTAAGAGAATGGATGTGAGCTTTGACACCATTTTATTTTCTAGACATATTGGCTCCATTGTCATAGCCTTGGCCCCGGTAATCGGAAATGTTTAGACCATCCTTCTCCAATTTTTCAGTTATCTCTGTTGCAAGACCTTTTCCAGTTTTTTGGTGAGATTCAATGAAGTCCACAAAGCTTTTCTTAATTATGCAGGTTTCATCACTGATGTGAACATACCTGATGATCTGAGTCATCTGCTCTTTGTGGGAGGTATCTGGAGTGCAGTCAAACCGAACAGAGTAGTATTTAGCTTCTTCGATGTTTGACAAAATGTCGTTCCTGACTTCCTGCCCAAGTAACTCAATCAGCTCATTTTGAATTCGAGGAAAAAATGGGATGCTGTGGTTTGCTTTAACGGACGCGATGTGTTCAGCCACTAAAGGATAATAAAGTGTAATCAACTCAATGAAGCTCAGAAAAATGCCACTGTTTTGTTGACCGATGTCTTCTGTTGTTTCCCAAAGGGCAAGATTGTTCTTGGCACAGAACAAAATTGCATCAACAATCACTTTCAAAATGTCTCTCTCCACTTTTTCATCTCTCCACTGATAACTCTCTGCAGATCAGAATCCAGGGTCTTTCTTTCCTTAAGGTTTTTTTCAAGAGTTTTCCAATCAGAATAGCATCTTTGCTGTTCATTGTTTTTATGCTCAGGAATTCTTGGGTTTAGTTTTTTCCAGTCACAAAACCCTTTTGAAATTTCTGAGAAATTGTTGGTTTTTGTTGTTGAAAATAACAAACAGCAAAAACAAAATAAAGAATCTTTTTTGTTGCTGTACTGCAGCCAAGTGCGAACAAACTTTTCACCATTGGAATAAATTTTTTCATACTGTTTTGAGCTGAAGTGTCGCATTCTGTTGTCAAAATCACATAGCGTGTTTGTGAAAAATTCTCTTCTGTCTTACTCTGGCTCATGCTTAATCAAAAAGCATCTTGTTTTGTCCATTATTTTAGGCCATGTTGCTGGATCCCTGTGTTTAAATTTTTTTTCCGAGGCCACTGGAATTTCTGAGATTTCTGAATGAAGTTCATCCTCGTCGAATTTAGCTGGGTCTGAAAGCTGGGCATTTCCTTCTTCCCTTGTCGGTTCTGAATCAGTTGTGCAAAATTCTTCTTGACTTTGGCTGATGAAAATCTCCTCTTCAATTAATACCAAATGATAATCTGAACTTAAGTCAATTATAGGATCTGTTGAATTGTCATTAACTTCAATACAAATATCCTCTGAAATAATTTGTTTTTCCGCTGAGTTTGTTACCAACCACTTTTTGAAACAGTTTTGTAGTTTCTTGTCACTTTCTTGGCGCTGTTTTCTTTTCTTCTTAAATTCAGCACCAGATAATTTTTTGGTTCGATTCATAATAGAATGTTCAAAAGTTATCAAAGATATGTTAGTGTTAAAGGGCGCTCTTTTGTTCAGTAAATGAGCTTTAATAATTAGGAGTTTGTGTCAAGAGGCGGAATTTTAATTAATTTTCTTATCAACAGCAGCGACGCCGTGAAAATTTGTTTCATAAACTGATTATTGCTATTTTTTAATTTATTAAAATTTGCGCCCTCTCAATTTTGGCGCCTAAGGCCGTGGCCCGGCCGGCCCCGCCCTTGGTACAGCCCTGTATATGATAAATCATATATGATAAATATAGTAAATCCTATATGAAATATATTTATATATGACTTATTTAAAGAGAAGAAAATAAAAGAAAGAAATAAGATGTAATTAAAAACAAATAGACTTGTTGAGAACTGGTAAAGTTCTCGAGTTCGCTTTTGTTTTATAGGTGGCTGCAAGAGAACGATTTATTAATTATAATCTTAATAAGTTTAAATACAACAATTAGATAAACAAAATAAACTTATAATGCCACAACACTAATCAATACATCTTTCTGAAACAGTTCAACTAGGAATCAGTTTAGGAAAGAATGTTAGAAATGTTCAGGTTTCTGATTCTTTCCATGAAATCTCGTTTAAAATAAATGCATAAAGAATATAAATAAAAATAATATTTGACAATTTCCTTTCTTTCTTTTACCACTATTTTAATTTACCATTGAAAAATTATAGTACTTCAATTAATGTTGTGAATCTCAATTATCCTGCGTTATAAAATCTACATTCGACATCGAAGGGGGAAGGAATTTGGAAAGGGTAATTTCAATGTTTTAATCTATTAAAAACATGCAGTTATCAGCTAGTCAATGTAGTTAAGGCAAATTAGTAAAACGTAAATTGAAATATTAAAAAAAAATCTTTTTGACAATCTATAACCTAGATTTTAAATGAAATAAGATAAATGTAAATTTATTTTTGTTTAATACAATTTCTTCTGCTTGTATTTTAAAATAATTTCTTAGAGACTTTTTTTTGTTGATACAAAATTTTAAACTTTTAAAGTCTTTTTTTGAACTTCTTCAAGGTTTTACTCAGTTGGTTTGCTTCAAATTGTTTTAGCTAAAATTTAAAAACGTCCTTAATTTGGACATGATTATAGATCAAATGAGCTTGAGCTTTTACAAAGTGTTTAAGTCAATAAGTTTCCTAAAACATGTTGCTGAAGTAGTTGCATAATTGTCATTCTACAAAAATTGTTCTCTCCACGTAAATGTTTCCATCGCTGCAACTCATTATTCAGACCAAATGGGTTTGGAAGAATTCCATACCATTTATCCGCTTGTTGCTTTGACAATGTTTCCATCTCTTCATTGTCTTTGGTGATGATAACTTCTGGAATCAAAGAACATAATTCATAATTTGCTCTCTTATTTTCTGTAAAGCGTGCTGCCAACTCAGATGAAACCTTGTCGAGGAATGGAGTGGCTACATTACGCTTGTAGTACTCAAAAGGTGAGGTAGCAGGTATATTTGAGCGGTCGATTTGACAACTACAAAGAATTGGAGTTTCTTCAGTACAATTTACAGACTGCGCAATTTTCTTGGCTTTGAGATAAATGGTAGAAAACCAGTCATCAGCATTTGTGCGGAGTGTAGAATAAAAAGAAGAAATTTTCGAAACTTTTTGGAAGGCCAGATAAACCTCCATTAACTCACCCTGAAGACATGATACAATTGGTTGCATTTGCTGTAAACCTTCCTTCGCCACAACAAATTAATAATGTGGTCGTAATTAGTAAATGTGTCTCGTAACCCATTGGCTTTTGACCGAGTCTCAGAATCCCAATTCCAACTTTTTAGTTCTAAATCATCATAGAGATCAATGTCATCTGATGGTGTTACAATTTCATCAAAAATGTGAATAATGTAAATGTAAAGTTCATTAATAGTATTAAATGTGCCGTGACGCTCAAGCCATCGTGTTTTGCAAAGGTTCTTCAATTTTGTCTTTTTTAATTCAGGCGCTTGAGCAGAAATAACTCGTTGGAGAAAGGGTTGTCGCTTTGGTGAGTCATCAAAAAATGAAAACAGTTGTTGGCAGGAATATATCATATTTCTAATAGATGAGATCTCACATCCATGGCAAATTGTTAGATTTAGAGAGTGAAGGACACATCCTTGATAGTCTGCATATGGTGCCCATTTTTAACAAAAGTTTATACCCCTTTCCTGTCTGAACTCATAGACGCCGCTGTATCGTATGCTTGTCCTTTGCAATCTTTGATGTTAATACTTTCTTCTTCTAGTGCATTTTTGACAGACAGTGCAATAGACTCTTATGTGATTCTCTCAGTCTCCACCAATCGAATTACAACTTCCATCTTTTTAGGATTTTTTTTTAATGTGTCAAGAACACGAATACTGACCGAAATAATTTCTCGACCATGTGAGTTTGTCTCATCGGTAATTATCGAAAAATGTGGACAAGCTTTTAGACACTTACAAAAATAGTCACGAATCAAGTTAGTGGCAATGTTGATTATCTCATTTTGTATAGTTTTGCTAGTATATAGTGCGTTTTTCGGTCCATTAAGTAAGTGTTCCTTTAAAACTGGATTTTGCAATTTGTTGGCGTGCACAATACATGACGGCTTCAATAAATGTTGGAAGCACCCTTTGATTATTTTTCATATTTTCAACATTCATTGAATTAATTGCTGAGTCGATACGCAGTGCTGGATTTACTAAGTGTGCCTTGGTAGTTGATAACCGTTTCATACTCATTTGGTGATATGCTTTTGATTCGTGGCTATTTAGAAGCTCCTTAGACTTGTTGTAGTTTAAGAATGGTGTTTTAACAAAAACACCCAACTTCTCTTTTTCAGATACTCTCAAGAATAATACACAGGCAATGCACCATCCACCTTTGTAACTATTTTGATTACTGTATTTCAACCATTTGAAATTATCAAATCATTTTGATTGAAAAGAAATACTTTTTGTCTTACCTTGAGCAATTCTGAAACACTCCTTTTCAAATATGAAATTAGCAGATGGTTTCCAAAAATTGTCCAAGATGTTAACTTTTTCTGAATCACTCATTTTTCTAAGACTATTTTCATCAAGAATTGAAGCAATGTCAGTGCAACTAACTAAATTTAATGGCTGTTGCACACATAGTGGGTCAACTGAAGAGACACTGACAATTATAACATTATCCAATGCAGATGATGAACTTTCTTCAACAATTCTATTTTATTGTTGGGGTATACTGACACTCACAAAGTTGGCAGTATCATTGACTTAAAGGGCTGCAGCATTAACATTTGAAGAAGAAATGCGAGCAAAACTAAGACACTGCTGTTTAAGACGTTTGCTAGGTGGACCACTGGACATACTAAAAAAATTAAAAAATGATTTTCAAGTAAGAACTATTATTCCTTTGTTAAAACTATGTTATTACATTATAAAAATGTAAATATTAAATAAAAAGTAAAATCAAAAATACACAGATAATCGTTTTTATATTTTATTATCTAAAAAAATGTCAGATTAAAAACATGCTACAAAATAAAAACTAATTTAAAATTATTCAATTACAATTTAATGCTTAAAATTGCATAGAAAAATAGCTGAAAATCATTAAATAGTAACATTTATTTAATAAATCATATTTGTAGCCTTCTCCAGGTCCAAATATTTCTTTCAACAATTTACAACTTCAATTTCAATAGAATATGCTCAGTAAAGCGTTACGAAAAAAAATGAAGTCATTAAAGCGCAAAACAATTATTAAGTTTAAGTAAAAAAAGCCGGCTTCTTCAGAGCGTAGACAGATAGCTCTTTCAAAAAATTTTATGGTTAAATACATAATCTTAAGTTTAACATTTTTTACCAATACTTTAATCAAATATTATATTAGGAAACGAAGGGCAAATATATACATAGCAATGCAGCATATATTATTTATCAAACAATACAATACAATTGATCTTAGAACTAAATAAGTAAACCCACCAAAAATTACTTTTTATTTTCAAAATTTTTAGTGCATTCTTACGACACTATTTTTTTAGCAGAACCGTAAATTTTTTGTGGGTGACAAGTATCCAGTGTTTCCACATAAAAAGTAAAATACAATCATGATCGGATGCCAGTAAGTTATAAATAATGGCATCGGCTCTTTCAAAACCTGGGTCTTTCATACACATTCTCCCCTATTTATTTGTTAAAATTATGAAATAAAAAAAGGGGGGGGGGCTAGTCACCCGAGTATTCTAAAATCGAATTTTTTAATTTAATGAAATTATCATCTATAAAAATATTAATCTATAATGCTCTAGATTATATATATATATATATATATATATATATATATATATATATATATATATATATATATATATATATATATATATATATATATATATATATAGTCATATATATAGTCATATATATAGTCATATATATATATATATATATATATATATATATATATATATATATATATATATATATATATATATATCTATTATATATATATATATATATATATATATATATATATATATATATGTATATATATCATAGTCATAATATATATATACAGTCAAATAGTTAAATATAATAATATATATACATATATATATATATATATAATTATATATATATATATATATATATATATATATATATATATATATATATATATATATATATATTATATATATATATATATATATATATATATATATATATATATATATATATATATATATATATATATATATATATATATATATATATATATATATATATATATATACAGGTACCGAAAAAAGTTTAGAACCACTTAACAATTTTGCGTAATTTCATTATTTATTCAATGTATGAAACTAATATTGAACTTTGATGATAAATTATATATATATATATATATATATATATGACATGCTTTTATAAAAAACCTAAAGGAATTTACACCGCATTCAATTGCATACACATAAAGCGATCAATAAACAAACACACACAAATGTATTGAATTCAAATGAAAATAAATACATTTTAAACATTTAAACTTCTTAATAAATACATTTAAACAAAGCAATGTAAATATTTATATCAATATTTACATGGATATCCTTTGTTTTTAATTAACAGATGAAGTCTTCTAGGCATACTTTCAATCAACTTTGAACACTGATCTTTATTAGCTTCCAGACACCAAACTCGTTTGATTTCATCCAACAAAGATTCTGTAGATGTACATTTGGTTCTATCAAGATTATCTTTGATGTATTTCCACAAATTTTCAATCGGATTAAGATCCGGACTATTTCCAGGCCAAGAAAGAACTTAAATTTTGTTGTCTACAAACCAAGCTTTTGATATTTTAGAGGTGTGACAAGTGGCATTATCTTGCTGAAATATTGAACAGTGAAGCTTTTTCAAAGAACATTTTGCGTTTTGTGACAAGATGTCAACATATCGGGCGCTGTTCACTTTTTTGTTCTTTTCAATAAACTCTATACTTCCTGCACCCTAATATGCAAGGCAAGCCCAAACCATGACACCTGGAGAAAGTTTGACTGTCTTGATGGTGTATCTTGGATCATATTTTGGATAATTTTTTGTTTGTTTATTGATCGCTTAATGTGTATGCAATTGAATGCGGTGTAAATTCCTTTAGGTTTTAATTAAAGCATGTCATATATATATATATATATATATATATATATATATATAATTTATCATCAAAGTTCAATATTAGTTTCATGCATTGAAAAAATAACGAAATTACGCAAAATTGTTCAGTGGTTCTAAACTTTTTTCGGTACCTGTATATATATATATATAATATATATATATATATATATATATATATATATATATATATATATATATATATATATATATATATATATATATATATATACATATATATATATATATATATATACATATATATATATATATATATATATATATATATATATATATATATATATATATATATATATATATATATATATATATATATATATATAACAGTTACAATATAAATAACAGTTATATATAATAACTAAATAATAATAACTAAAGTCACTCACTGGTTTCGGCATCATTTTAGAACAAGTCAGCTCTAAGTATAATGGTTTACAAAGCAAATGCTTGCAAGGAAAGACAAACTTTTTCTATGTTTTTGCGCATCGTCCAATTAGAAAAATTTTGTTAAAAGATCCTGTAATATTTCATGCAGAGATAAATAAGCAATTTATGATGGTAGAATAGAATTAGAGGTGAGAAAATGACAAGAAAAAAAGAGAATTTTTTTTTGATATATATTCCTAAATGATACAACCGGCGTTTTTTCCTTGGAGAACTTTTTCTTTGGTCAGCATCATAATAACTGTGCATAATATGTAAACTATTTCGGCGCCTCGTATTATTTTCGGCTCCTTGGAACTATTTTTGGAGCTTTTGTATTCATTTTAGTCGATTATTAAGTTTGATTTTAATTTAAGATTACGCATGTTAAAAAAACTATTTTTATAGACAGCTCAAATTAATCTTGTTTAGAAGGTGCCAAAACAAGTAAACCGTGTAACTTTTAAAAACTGATAAGATGGCTTTATAAATCCCTATTAATGTTTAAATAATAGTTATAGCGACAAAAAATTTAATAGAATAATTTAACATTGATTATCTATAAACAGTTTTTTTACCAATCTTATAGCATATAACTGAAACAAAGTAATTGAGTTATAAGCTTAGGCTTGCACATAATACTATAAAATTAAATTACTAGATTTATCTTTATTAAAAAAAAAAAGTTAAAAACACGCTTGACTTAAAGTTACTAGGCATGCCTCTTTTTTTTTCTTTCAAGTTTTTTTATTTTGCTGTTTATATAAACTACAATTCTCTTTCACAAAAAATAAAATATAATTACAAATATATAAATAATAAACAGACAGGAGCTCAAAGAAGATTTGGATGGCAAAACACCAACCTAATCTTTTTATAGAGCCCTTTCGGATCATAATAATAATAGAAAAATATGGTAAATAAATAAAGTAAAAAATTTAGAAAAAAAAAATAGTAAAAAAGAAGATATAATATTTAAAAATGCAAATAAAGAAAAAATGAAGATGTATTAATTAAAAGTACAAATACCCTCAATTAGTCAAAAAAGATATGTTCATAAACACATATCGTGATTAAAAAATATATAGTATTTAAAAATATAAACTGTCGCCCATAGTCATAAAAAGAAAATATTTAAAAATACATATCTATCAGGAAAAAAAAAGAAATATATATATATACATCATACGTAAGCTTAAGTTTTTTACCCAGCAACATTTTTTTTTTAAAGAGAAATGTGTTAAATAACATTTTTATCATAAGAAATTTATATTCTTATGCTTAGAAAAAAATTATTCAATAGTTCTGAAAAAATGAATATCATTAATCATTTCTAACCCATTTTTCAACTTTTTTGTTGTATGGGTTAGTTATATTGCGAAAAAAAAAATTTTAATTTTAATTAATGGATAAAAGTTTAAACTAATTTTTTGTCAAACAAAAAAAATAGTTTGATAATTGATCCTTCATAATAAAAATCACAATTTAAAAAAGTGAAATTTAGGAGTCAATCAAAAATTTGATCTTCGAATAAAAGTGGAATTTAGCTTTACATAGCACATAGCTTACATAGAACATAGCTTTAAAATTGCAAATGTTAAGCCGTAGTGACGTTTACTTTACGAAAAGTAAACCATTAAGTAAAAAAAACATCATTAGGAAATTTAAATTGATGCTAACAATAATTTGCCGAGAAAAAGACTTCAAAGTAAAATCAAGGTTTTCTAGTTACCTCTACAAAAACTCTTCTCATGTGAAGAGAATCAAAAGAAAAGATCGTTTTGGGTTAAAGAACACTCGCAATGGGGTCCCAAGCAATGATGTTGAATGTTATGGTCAGATGAAACAAAAACATCTTGATGCTTTAAGGTTCTTTTGCTTAAATAATAATCATAAAAAAGAGTTTTTACTGGTATAATGAAACAAAAACTGAGGTTAAAAAGTTTGTCTTGCAACTTCATCTTTCAACAGGATGGAGATTTATAATACACATCGAAGTTAGCGACTCCATGGTTCAAAATAAACACCATTAAGATTTTAGATTGAGTTTGTCAGTTATTTGACCTAATTTTAATTAAAAACTTATTTAACCTAAACTTTAATATCTATATTTTAATATAGATCTAATATATATCTACACTTTATATATAGAATCAAAACCATAAGCAATAAGATATATAGCATCAAAACCAGTTGTATTCACAATATAATGTTCGACATTCTCTACTGACCACTGTGAATGTAATTTTTTTTTTACTTTATTTTGAACTTTACACTTGTTTTTATTTGGGTATTGTGAGAAGGTTGCTTACAATGTAAAAATTCATTGAACCAAATGTTTATGTAAAAAAAGTCTTTTTTTAAATATCTTTATTTTAATAATATTAAAGTAAAAGCAGCTTAACAAAAACCAAACAGTTAACTAAACTTAACTAAACTTAATTAAACTTAACTTTTTTATCAAGGAGTTGAAAAAAAAATTGAATTTTTTTTCAAATCCTTGATAAAAAAGTTTTTACAATCATCAAGAAAAAGAAAGTAAAAATTAACTATTAACTTTATAATAATTATTTAAGGGTGAGAGGGGGAGGGGAAGTCTTTTTTGACTTTGATTTTATTTTACTCATGAAATAATTTTTTTTTAATAAATACAAGATTATGAATTTCTTTTGATAAAAATGTTATTTGTTATAATTCATTATTATTCTATTTAAAAAAAATAGTATAATATTTATAACATAATAGTATAATATTTAAATTTATATTGGCATAAAAAGTAATATTTAAATTTATATCGGCATAAAAAATAATATTTAAATTTATATTGGAATATACAAAGGTATAAAAAATCCCTCTTTATTGACAAATCATGAGGCGATGATAGACCTATTTGACATATTGCAAATACTTTAATTAGAATTCATTTAATAATTTGAGGGGTAGCTATTAACCTGAAGGGTAACTATAATCATATATATGCAAACACCAAGTTTATATACAAGTTGAAGGATCTGCTAAAATCTTCAAAATTTTAGGGTCGAGAATCTCCGCTATTATTTTGGGGTCCAAATTTCGGACACATTTTTATAGAGAGTATATATAAACATTTAGATTACTTAAAACATTTTAGAAATGATGCCACGAACATAAATACACAATAGCATATAAATATACATACAAGGTTCAATAACAAATGTTAAGAATATGTAAACAATATGTAAATTACTTTAAAGCGATAAAGATGTTAATCACCTTAAAGTAATTTACTTACTAAAAAAAATTGTTAACTAATCTTGTCTAGGTAAAGATAGACTTAGAGACTTGGCTAACATGACAACAAAAACATTTTTTTGTTAGCTTTTAAATAATAATACTATAGACAAACCAAAAATTTGGTTGAAGCTTATAAGTTATTATACACTATTATTGTCTGTAATTTATTTAATTAAATATTGTTGGAACCTATTTCAAAATTAAAAACTGCCTTTTCTACAGCACCCATTTCAATAAAATAAATCCGAAAATTAGGTATAAATAATTCCTTTGTCTGGAAAGTTTACACTTCAATATAATCTTACCGTAGCGAACGTTTAAACTGTTTCGTTAAACTTATCATTGCTGAGTGGAATCTGTATATTTGGTTTAACCTAGCAGACCTTTCAAAACCTATCATTACAGCTTATTAACCACTCTCGTTATTATTATTATTATTATTATTATTATTATTATTATTTTTATTATTATTATTATTATTATTATTATTATTATTTTTAATAAGAGTCACCAAAATATTTTTAACAAAAATATTTTTTAGATTCCAATTTTATGTGAATAGACAGAAAATGATTAAAGGTTGTTTTACTTTTATTTTACTTGTCTGCATCCATGGAAAAGTTATTAACAAAATTATTGACATGGAAATGTTAGAAGGTGAGAAAATACTTTTTTTTATTGCAATCAATTTAAGGTGGCTCTGTACCATATTTTTATTGAAAAAAGTGCAATTTTTGAGGGGCTTTAATTTCTGATTAAACAATTCAAAAGAAAGTATATAAATAAATATTTTGTAAAATTTAAACATTAAGATATTATTTTGGGAGATTTTAGTTTTTCTAATTTTTCTATATTTATTGTTTTCTAAGTTACCTTTTTTTATTTTAACTACGAAAAATAGTTTTTTTTTTTTTTTGATTTATCATTCAGCTACTTTCTTCCACTGCGAGCTTTCTTTCTATGCAAAATCATGCTCATGACAGATTGTCAAAATTTCAAATTAATTTTTAAGGGAAAAAACTTTCTAAAGATAAAACACTGTTTCTTTCCAGTTTAAAGATTTTTGTGGGTAGCATCACTGTGCGGAATGCCCAGGCTAAAAATTTGTCCTTCTTGATTAATTTAGTAAACTTAGATCAGCATAGATATTTATTTTTTATATAGATAATATTTATTTTTAAAAAACTTGTTTTTAGGGTTTTACTTTCATGAAAATAAATTAAAAAAAAAAATCTTCATCCCATCCATGACAGCTTATTGATTGGTGCATAAATTTATTTTAAAAGTAATCTTGCCTAATCGAAGATTGTTATTCTACATTTGTATTGCTTAAGGAAAAAATATGAAAAAATTTTCCAATTAATAAAGATGATAAACATTTTTTTAATTATTACTAAAATAGTTAAAACCTTTTTCAATGAAAAACCTGAATGTTAAAAAAAAACTCAATTTTTGAAAAATGACTAAGCGCTTTTAAGCAAATGCTCATTAACTTCAACCAGTATTTTGAACTATATTTTAGCCTTTAGTTTTCCAAGCGAATCAGCAACCTGCACATTCAGTTTAATAAAAACTCAGATTTTTTAAAAATAAT
This sequence comes from Hydra vulgaris, assembly GCF_038396675.1. Taxonomy (NCBI): domain Eukaryota; kingdom Metazoa; phylum Cnidaria; class Hydrozoa; order Anthoathecata; family Hydridae; genus Hydra; species Hydra vulgaris. Next base: position 18,413,621 of record NC_088922.1, read on the forward strand.
TTTAGTTAGATAAATGTTTTTCAATCATCTCTGAAAATATCATTATCTAAAACATATTGTAAAAAATTTGGTATACAAAAGAGAAAAAATATTACTATTTTCTGGATTATTGTGTATAACTTTTAAAGTTTATTATCAAATAATTTTTAACTAATAGACTTTCAAATCTTGTATTTAGGTAAGGAGAGGAGGTCGGATGGCTCTCCTTATTTGAACCTTTTGACTTTTTTGTTTTTGTTTTTAAAAAGATAGTGGTGCTCATCAAGTGCAATTTTACATTAATTTATATATATGATAATACATATATATATATATATATATATATATATATATATATATATATATATATATATATATATATATATATATATATATTATATATATATATATATATATATATATATATATATATATATATATATGTAAATATATAATTTAAATAACTGTATAAAAGTGAGAAAGGGCACCAAAAGCACTTGAATATCATTACCGTGTGCGTTTTTTTTTATTTTTTTGACCATATTTTAAATGCTCTTTTTATTTAATTTTTACATTAAATTATTATTTTTTCTTTGTTTAACTGTAATAAAAGATTGTCTTCATCAACTTTTGTCTTTGTTTTTATTTTATTAAAAATTTTGTTATGTAAATTACTCAAGTGTTTACCCGTAACGAAAAATATATTAACCTATATTGTAATCATAAATTCGCTGTGAATGTCTTAGCGGATGTTTAAAATTATAACTGATTATAGAAAAAATGCTAGCTGTGATATAATATGATGGATAACTTGATCATCAGGTGTGGGACATAATGAACGTATAAATATGGTGCCCGTTGCACATAAAGTTTTTTAACAATTTTATAGCTAATAACCTTTTATTTTTTAATTAACAAATAAAATGGCTCCACTTATTTTAAGATTAGCATTAAATTAAGTCACAAGACAATGTAAAAAATAATATTAATAGCACTTTTATTTAAAAAGATAAGATCTGGATTTAGATCAGAATGTGGAATTTATCTTTAATCAGATTATTGTAAAAGCTTTAGCGAAAGATATCATAGGATTGAGTAAAAGTAAACGATGCCAAATGACACTGAGCACAATAAGATTTATAGAGATAAGCGTTTTATGCCGTACATATACCGATTGATTTATTTAACTTTGATTTACAGGCGAATTGAGTGTGTGTGTCTTTATATATATATATATATATATATATATATATATATATATATATATATATATATATATTTATATATATATATATATATATATATATATATTTATATATATATATATATATATATATATATTAAGGCCGTAGACAACTTTTTTTGATATTTAAGCTAAGCAACTTTGAAACATGAAGAAAACTCCGTATTTAAGTCACTGATCTCAAAATATAACTGGATAGCGGATTCTATGGTTTTTTCGAAAAAAGTTGAAGCGAAATTTGGCCTCCCAAGATGGCGTTGATTTTAGTTCCTTGCGGTGAAACCGATATACATTTTACATGGCTTCATCAAACTACCAAAGAAAATAATTAAATAAGCTTATAAATTTGTTAAAAATAATAGCAAACAAATGAATTTTATAAATATTAGAGAAAAAAAAAATTATTTTTTTGAATAATTGAATTTATTATTAAACGGCATTTACAAATTTAGTCAAGTTTGGGTAACTAAGAACTAAAAGGTAGATAACTTATGTATAATTTATCTACCTTTTAGTTCTTAGTTACCCAATGCTGTATGCTAGAAGGTTAATAACATAACAGCATGATAAACGGCAATCATTTCTACCTACAATTTTATGTTCTCTATTTTTTGTAGCTAGATGCCATTTTGTACAAATGCTACAAGAATTGTTAACTGAGTGCTGTCAGTATGCAAAAACTCAGGGGTTCCTTCTAGAATTATATTATACTTGAACTCTATTATTGCATAAACTATTTGAATAAAATATTCTAAAGTGTCACTTATACTGTTAAAAAAAAACCAGGTCTGAATTATAGTTATTTATAACAACTTTTAAAACAAATAAAAAGTAAACAATAATTTCTTATAGTTTGAAGGATAATCAATCAATACAATTGAAGAAACAAATGTATGAAAAAATGTATTTATATCTTTACATAGAAATGTTCAAAACATTAACTCCTCTTTGAAATATCTCCTTAACTTTAGTTAAATATCCTGCTTACCTGCTGTTAAGTATTATGGTTGTATATTACAGCTTGCTGACTTTTTTATATTAATGCACTGTAAAAAGCTGTTAAATAATTTTAAAAAATATGTCGTTGAGTTAATTAATGTTAAATAATATGTCGTTGAGTTTATTCGCATAATATATTGATTATATGACATTAAATTCAAGAAAACAATTTGCTAAAGGATACATATTATTTCATTAGTCTTAAAGAGACTACTGGTACACAAATGATCTTGTATAATCGAAAAACTGGTTTCATTGGATATTTGTTCAAGGTATTTCTTGACTGGGTTGAATAAGAAGGTTCACCATTAAATTATTTGTTAACATGTAAGCTCAGTCAAAACCATCTAGAGCTCTTTTTTGGTGCTGTGAGATCTGCAGAAATGTTTAACAGCAGTATCAATTGCCAACAATTCACAGCCACATATAAATGACATTTTATGCAAAGTACCGTTTAATGTTCAAATGAAAACTGCAGCATCAGAGATAAAACTCATATATAATATGTTTTAGACAATTCTTTTGGTGATTCCTGTACTAAAATATCTTTGACTGAAATTGAATTAATAAGAAAATATGATTTGTTGGAGAGAGAACCAACTGTTAGTGATCATGATAATGCAGATATTCCAAACTGCAACAATCTATTTGAATACAAAAAAGCTTTGATCTCATATATTGTTGAATACATAGCTAAAATGACTTCAAAAAAAAATATCCTCATTAAATGTCAGAATGCACTAGTACTCCCTTTTCATTTAAAACAAAATAGCTTTTTAAAATTCAAAGACATAGGAGGTTTGATTAAACCAACCATAAGTGTTATTATCATATGCAAAGAAACTGAAAGGTGTTTCCAAATTAATTGGTTGCATTAATAGATTGCCACTTTCCAAATGAAATAGGAATTCAAAATGCAATTGCAAGTTCTGTTTTGAGATCAGTCGATTTCTTGAAAATAATAATTGAACTAGCTCCTCATGTTTGACTCAACTATAAGTGATAACAATATATTTTCCTTGTTTCAGCTCATTTGGCAGTTTGGCTGCCAAATGAGCTGAAACAAATTAACTAGAAAAACAAATATGTATGTATATATACATATATATATATATATATATATATATTATATATATATATATATATATATATATATATATATATATATATATATATATATATATATATATATATATATATATATATATATATATATATATATATATATATATATGTTTTGTGATTTTAGTAAAGTACAACCAAATAAAGTAAGACATAAATAACTATATAAAAAAATTCTAGAAGAAACCCCTGAGTTGTGTGTACTTACAGAGCTCAGCTAATAGTTCATGCAGCATTTGTAAATTTGTGATATCTATTTGAAAAACTAATTTCATAAAAGTTTATTTTAAAAAGATATTCAGCTGCCTACCATGCAGTTGTGTTATTAACCTTCTAGCACACAACATTGGGTAGTTAGGAACTAAAAGGTGCATAAATTGTATTATAAACAATATTAAACAAATAATTTATAGTATGACTACAATTACAAGAAAGTACATAAATGAAAATTAAACAAAATATGAATAAAATTATTTCAGTTTTTCAAACTTAAAATAATAATTCGAAAGTTGTTTAGAAATTATTAACTTGGATAACTGCTAGTTTCTTCTTTGTTCTTATTTCAGTTTTTCAAATTGAAATAATTATTTGAAAGTTGTTTGGAAATTGTTAACTTGGATAACTACTAGTTCCTTATTTCTTCATTACTAATGTTTAATAAACTAATTCTTAATTAAAAAAACTGAAAATTTTTATCTTATTTAAAAACATTTATTTATCTTTAAAAAACAAGATATTATACAAACTTATTGTTTAGAGTATATTTTGTTAAACAATACATAATTAGAATTTTACGTAAATATGTAATACTGCCTTTTTTTTAAAATTATTATGTAAAACCGAAAATTATATTTATATTTGAGGCATGTACATTTAAAAATATTTATATATATAAATGATATAAAAGTTCGTAACAGACATTTCTTCATTTGTAATCAACCGAAACCGTCGCCATCTTGGGAGGCCAAAACTGGCTTCAAAAAATTAGCCGTATACGCTATCTAGTTATATTTTGAGATCGCTGATTTAAGTATGTTCATATACAGGGTTGCCAGGTTTTTTTTCGGGCACAAGCCAAAAACGAAACAAAAATAAACCAGAAATAAACCAGACCAAAAAAAAAAAAAAATGGTTTTTAGCGTTAAGGTCTTGTTTATTATTTGTATTTTGAAAAATGCTTTTTTATTTAAAAATTCATCCTTGAATTTCAAAATTTAATTTGTAAGAAAGAGAGAGAAAGAGAGAGAGAGAGAGAGAGAGAGAGAGAGAGAGAGAGAGAGGGAGAGAGAGGAAGAGAGAGGAAGAGGAGGAGAACGAGTTTTTGAATGTTTAATGGGGTATGGGGTGCCAGTCCAGCCTTCAAAGCGGCGTGGGGAAGGTAGTACACTCCAAATACTTATACTAAATCCGACATTTTCAACCTGTAAAATATTTATTTTTTTCCGCTTGCATATGGATATAGATTTCTTTTCCAACATTTGCGATAATTGACTCCATTTATTATGCAAGACTTGGCTTGATATTTTCTTAGTGTGATTTTTATGCAGATGACCAGTGAGAATACTCAACAATATAGTTAGAAACGGAACACGTAGACAGTAAAAGCAGTAGACATCTATGTTGTAGAGGTCTAGGTCTCCGTAAACTTCTAAATGGTCTCAAGAAACAGTTAAGAATACACCTATCCGATCGGAAAATACGCGTAGAAATATTGAGGTCTGGATCCAAATTGTGTGGGTAAAAGAAAAATTTTTACGTACAAAGGATTTTTAAGCAAACATTAGGCTTTCCTTTTGTTTAAATCGTTTATCCTAAGATAAACTCATAATGGATTTAAATTTAATTAATAAAATGAAAGTTTATGAGTTAATGCAGTATTTAAGACTTCGAAATTTGCGTGTTTCTGAAACAAAGAGGGAATTGGTTGCTCGTGTATTTTTTGCAATGGAAAACTTTATTGAGCCTGTACTAACTGCTACCGAGGCAGTCGAAGAACTTAAAGATAAATATCAAAAAAAACTTTTAATTAACAATGTTAAATGCAATGATCCGTTTATCTTATTAGATGGTTGATGACCTGAAGAGAACAGTATTAAACAATGGCCAATGGCTTTGTATCCAGATATATTTAACTATTTGATGTTTAACCCATCTGAATTAGACAGCAATGACTTAAATGATTATAAAAATTCAAAAGCTTTTAGTTTTTATAAAACAGGCTGGCTTCAAAAACTCTCATTTCACTGTATAAGTGAGGAAAGTCCATTTTGTGCAATAAAAGGTGAATGCAGACATTCACAACGTATTAATGATACAAGCCATAAACTGTGGTTGATTATAGAAAAAGAAAATGCAAAAATCTGATCTTGTCACTGTACATGTTTGGCAGGAATGAGCCAAACATGTAACCATGTTGCTGCAGCAATGTTTAGAATTAAAGCTGCTGAAAGAATGGGCTTAACAAATTCGGCTTGCACAATGGTTTCAAATCAATGGCTTCCAAATCGAAAAGACGTTTTACCTGTTAAAGTTAAAAATCTAGATTTTAGCAGAGAAAATTTTTCTCAACATTTAAAAAAAAAAAGACCATTTGTAGACAGTTTGTATGAGAAATTTAATCCCATTTCTAATTATTCTACTAAACTTAATCTTCAGGATGTTGCAAAAGCGTTAAAAGAAATAGCGCCTAATTCCATCATTTTTAATACTGTCTCGAAACCAGATATTGACTTTAGTTTAGAAGTAGTAAACGACATTAGTACTTGTCAATCAAATCTAATGAGTGTTAATGATATACTGGTAATATCAAAAGATATATTATCACTTGAGAAAAATATAACATTTCATATGAAGAAATTGAGCAGTTGACCAAAGGACAAAATAAAAACAAATACTGGTATGAATATAGAAAAGATGTTATAACAGCTTCAAAAAGTTACGATATTTGGACAAAAATGAACAAATTAAATAAAATTGATGCTGATATGTAAAATTTAAATCAACGTATATCTGGCATGTAATTTGTTAAATCAAACATATCTGCAATAAAGTATTGCAGGGAAATGGAACAGAATGCTGTTAATTGTTTTAATGAAATTTTAAAAATCAATCATAAAGATGTAGCAATCCATGATTGTGGGCTATTTTCAGATAGAGGATAGAGATATTTCCTTCATTGGTGGTAGCCCTGATCGTATTGTTACTTGTTTGTGTTGTCCACCTGCATGTCTTGAAGTTAAATGCCCATTTTCTATAAATTACTTGTCCCTACTTGATCTGAGCGTAAAACTTCCATATTTGCTTAAAAATGATGTTGGTATTTCTTTAAACAAAAATCATCCATATTATATGAAAAACCTTGTACAAATGGCTGTTTCAAGGCACCATCACTCATATTTTATGGTGTGGACGCCTCATGGAAATTTGATTGAACATATAAAATTTGACAATAACAAATGGGAAGAAATCAAGTGCAAATTTATAGACTGTTACTATAAATATTATTTGAGCACAATTTTTATTTAACACTAAGCTTTGTTGAATAATTAGAAATTAGATTAAACTTGTTATGTAAACTGCCTACAAGTGGTTATTCAACTTATAATCAACCAAACTTTATAGCTTGAAAACAGAAAACTGAAAACAAAAATGGTTGGGAAAACCATTGGCCATTGTTTAATACTGTTCTCCTCAGGTAACCAACCATCTAATGAGATAACTGATCACTGCATTTTACATTGTTAGTTAAAATATTTTTTGATATTTATCATTTAGTTCTTAAACTGCCTTAGTAGCATTTTGTACGAGCTTAATAAAGATTTCCACTGTTACAATATATGGCAGTTTGTTTTTATTTGAAAAGGAAAAATAAATATTGTTACATTTCTAGAAATTTCTGTTTTTTCTATTAAAATTTTGATTCTGGCTGCCTTAGCTCCCTTAATTTGCGTTTCAGCCCCCCCCCCCCCCAACGATAAAAGTGACCACCTTAAGTTTAGGCCAGGAAGGCCAAGTTTTTAGATCTTTTTTTTTTCCCAGGCTTTAATCGTCGCAGTTTTTTTAAAGTATCTTTATTTGACACTATAATGACATTTTAATACACTCTCCTCTCCCCCCACATGGTTTTAATATTATTAAAACTTGAAATATTAGTAAGTTTTATTTCAAGAAGTTAACATTAATATTAATTTATTTAGAATTAATTTTGTGCTGTTTTTCCATTCACGCTCGCAAACGTGATCACTATTATTTTATGCTGTTCAACTTTTATAACCTTGGCAGGCCATGGACGTGGGCGGCGATCACCTTTTACTAATTGGCAAGTGAACATGAACTGCCACCTCAATTTTTTGAGTTTGCGTACATACACTTGTTGAACATCACCCATCCACCCCTACCCCCCATTACGTACGCAAATTACTCAACTTAGGACACCTACCCCTACCCCCTTGCTGTAATATATGTACGACCACTAATCATGATTGTTCTAAATACCTCTAAAATGGACACCTAGGAGGTCATGACCACTTAACTAACTTATAAACATTTTAAATTATCAAATAAAACAGTGGTTTATCTAATAAAAACGCGGACACGCGTAATAAAAATAAACAAAATTTAAGTTTTAGCAACTAAACAAAATCCGTTACTACCAGTGTTAAACCTGCTCTTAAAAGGCAGAGGAGGGAGAGGGATTCCGGACCCTAGACTTGCTGGGGGTAAAAACGCATGCCAAACTTATTAGCCTTTTTTTTTTTCAGAAAATATACAATTACAAGAATGTAATGTTCATGAAGGTTTGAAAAAAGATCAATGCAGTTGTAATCTTCCATTCGATCTTTACTGTTTTCCAAGTTCTTTAAAAAAGTTCTAGAGAAAGAGAAAAGTGAAAAGTTTTATTAAAAAGGGAAGGTAAAAATAAGAAAAAATGGAATCCATGCGACAGTGATTGTGTATGTTCGATGGATTTTGTGGATGGAACACCTACCATTGCTAACATAAAGCCAAGAAGGAGTTTAAATAAACTTTGTACAAAATAGAACTTTTTAGTTTTAAAAGGTATTAGCGCAGATTCCTGTACTAATACATTATTCCTTGTGTACTATTATTTAACGACTTTAAGGTTTCATATTTCCATCTCTTGAATTATTGACCAATACAGGTTTCAAAATACAGAGTACAGCACAAACCCTCACAATATCATCAACATGACGCAACATTGTTAGAGAAAATACATTCATTAAAATTCTATAAGTTTTCATTCTATTAATGACTCGTTCAACGTGTATTCTTAAGTTAGCTATTTTTTTAGTTTTTTTACATTCAGATGCATCATTTGACTTTTGAGACGAGCACTTGGAGGAATTGTCAAAGTACAAAATCTTAAGAAAAGTTCTTCATGAATTTGAAATCCACGATCTGCCATGACTTCATCGTCACGCTCTAACAAGTCATAAAAAACCACTGTCTTTTGTTATAAAATTATCTGAACATCTTCCACCATAACAATCAGATAAAAAAAGTGATAAAACCACTGGGCGAAATTCTAACAAGAAACTTAAACGTATTGTGTTGTTTATAATCAGACCAAGTTGAAGCTTGTGCTAAAAGAGACTTGGATCGTTCAATAAAAACTTCAGCACAATCAATAATCACACAACACTTGTAATATCCTGCATTCTTAAACACTCTAGGCAAATTTTCCCTGATGGTTCCACGTGGAAGCCATACAATAAGAGCACTACCTAACACACTGCTTATAAGCTTAATCCACGTGGTAAATGTGTTAGAAGAAGTAGTAGGAGAAATTCCAAATTGTTCTGCAAGGTCTTCATTAAGAATACCAAGACGAAGTCGCACAAGTGTTAAAAAAAGTTCATCACGGTGAGAAAGTTTTCTATATTTAGTTGACTGAAATCTGCGCTTTAATTTGCTAGTATTCTGAACATGTTTTGGTCCTCGCCAGTAACTAAGCTTTTGAAGAAATAGTATAATAAGTAAGAAGATGGCATTAAATCAAGCTATTGTAGATATTCCTGTATAAAAGTTCATTTTATTGTCTGTTTTGACTCATTTGTTGCATAAAAAAATTAACAATTTCTTAGTTTGATTAACTTGTTTTTGGTTTAGTTGTTTCAAGGATATATTCAAGAAATTAACTTTTTTAACAAGAGAATCAATCAAAGACTTTTCAGAATTACATCCTTCACGCACATTTAGCAATGACTGGCTAGCATATGAATGTTCACAGCTTGGCGGTGGTAAATAAATTGTATTATCATTATTATTACTTAACTCATTGGTATTATTTTCAGTTTATTATTCGTGTCATTACATTCTGTGCTACTTTTCAAAATTAAAAAGTTCGATTTTTGACAACGATTTTATAAACTCTTTCTTGGTTTAATGTTAGTAGAATTATGTCCCATATTTAAAGTAGGATCTGGATTAGCAATGGTAGGTGTTCCATCTACAAAATGCATCGAACAAACACGATTACTGTCGCATGGATTCCATTTATTCTTATTTTTACCTTCTCTTTTTAATAAAATTTTCCACTTTTCTCTTTCTCTAGAATTTCTTAAAGAACTTGGAAAACAGTAAAGATTGAAAGGACGATTACAACCACATTGTTCTTTTTTCAAACCTTCATGAACATTACACTCTTGTTTTTTCCACTTAAAAAGCTTATAATGGCTATTCGAACACCCTATTTTGCTGTACAGTTACCCATCGTGTTGAATTCAAAACATGAGATAAATAGAAATAAAGACTAATTCAAATACAGATATTTAAGAAGTTTTTTCGAATTTTTATCACACAATTAGAGTTCAGTCCCCGCCGCGCAAAATGGTAGAATTTAAATTGGATAGGTGTATTCAGCGGTGTTTTTAGAAACTCATTTTTCTTAAAATTTTTTAGACTCGCTCAAAGATGCAATGTCAATTAACTTATGATTAATGACGATTTCTGTAATGATTTTTAATTTCTTGACTTTTTACATCCTTAAGATATTACAGTAAATTTGAAAAGGCATTTTCAACTTGCGAAACAACATTCATTACATGCAAATTTTTCTCAAAAAATGTCATTTTGAATGTAATAATTTTCTAATATTTTAGGCAATTAAGGAATAAAAGCAACATTTTAATGATATTACAAGTAAAAGTTTTTAACGTTTTAAGATTTTAATGTAAGCATTTCTTTCATTTATTTTAACTTAATTGTTCTTCTATAAAATGGAAAAATGGAAATCTTTCTTTCCCTTAATTAACTTTTTTTTCATGAAATAAAAGCTTGATTAAATTGATTTATTATTAAATGAACCAGAATTAAGGCAGATTTTAAAAAACATACCAGAAAAAATAAAAAAAGACCAAAGACTTAAAAATAAACCAGATTTAAACCAGATTTTCTACAATAAACCAAAACAAAAGTTCTAAGCCAAAAATCGCGGTGATATATATATATATATATATATATATATATATATATATATATATATATACATATATATATATATATATATATATATATATATATATATATATATATATATATATATATATATATATATATATACATGCACAGGATGTAATTCCTGATATATAAGCGAAACTTCTCGCGAACTCAAAACACGAATGATTGAACTCTACAGGAAAGACAAAAACTCACCATACAAACATCTCCACGCCCATAATAATTGTTTTGATAGTTATAATAATGACTTTTTTTCGATATTGGATTCTGCCTCCAATAACATCGAGTTTAAGGTTAAGGAAAGTTTGTTCATTGAAAGGAAAAATCCAGAAATGAACAAACAGTTGAACCATTACAAGGTATCTCTTTTCACATAATTGTTACTATTTTATAAGTCGTTAACCTTTTGTTAAATAATTTAATATCTTTTTTACGGTATTGTTTGGTTTTTGCTAAATTTTTTAAACTCAACTGAAGATGACTATAAAATAGTCGAAATATGCATTGTTCTTTTATATGTTAAAAAATATGGTTTATATTAACGAGTGGAAAAAATTTGTTTTATTTCTCAATTGTTTTACCTATCTTGTACAAAAAAAGAAATTTTGAAAATAGAGAATCAGTGGAACATGGTACCACAGCAGAATATAATAAATGTTTTTTACTAATGTCGTTACTAACACTATATTTCAATTTCATTGAAGAGTTCAATCTTTACTATAATGTAAGAATTTTATTTAGTTTTATGAGAACCATTAGTTTTTGAGGTCAAACCGTTTAATATTTTTTTGAATGTTCAGTTTAAACCTCCATGCTTCATTACTTTAAAAGTTTTTTTCTATAAAAGTTTGAATGAATAACTATAAAGTATTGCATATTTTTTAAAAGCTCATCTACTGGAGATTTAAAAATAGTTTTTCAAGTTTAATTGCTTATGCTTACAAGTAATTAATTGAGTTATAGGATAAGAAAAAAAAAACTCTTCAAGTTCATTAATGAAAAAACTTTACTTGAAACTAATTCACAGTCATCTCTCGTATGCTAATATACCATGGGTTACAAAAAACATAAAATAAAATCATTTGAACTACAAAGCTTGTAAAATCATACATGTAGAGTATGTTTTATTGAATTGCATGTAGAGTTTGTATATCTAATTGCATGTAAAGTATGTTTCATCTCACTATTAGGCTTACCAAGTAGAATTGGTAAGCCTAATTTTTAATTAATGTTATTGAAATAAAACTAAAACACGTAGACCCAAAAAATGGAAGAAGTTAAAAAATTAAAGTTTAAAAGACTGAAGTGGATTATCGTATATATTATTTTAATGGCAAACAAAATTGCATATTCTTGATTCCTAACTATATATATATATATATATATATATATATATATATATATATATATATATATATATATATATATATATATATATATATATATATATATATATATATATATATATATATATATATATATATATATATATATATATATATATATATATATATATATATAAGTATATATACTTAATTTAATTAGTTTGTATACATAACATGCAAAGTAAAAAGAACTTCAGCTAATAGCTTTTCATAATTTTATGACTTGTACTTTTTGAGACTGGTAGAAATTTTCGTCGTTTATGCTGAATTGTATTATTGCGTTTTGAATGATTCAGCGCAATCCACAATAAATCAAATATGATTTCAGCAGCTGGAGAAAATACAGTAATGATTTATTTTCTCAATTTTGCACGCCGTTATTTTATCTATCCATGTTGCCGCTAGAGTTATTAGCATGGACCAGTGCAGTGGCTAGTTGGTGCAAGGCCTCCAATCCCCCTCCCCTCCCTCCTCCTCCTGAAAAATTAACTTCTGAGGGCTCCAAAATCTTAAAAGTATTTGCGTTAGGTGTTATTTGAAGAAAAAAAAACTTTTAGGCCCACCAATTTTGTCCCCCTACCCCACCCCCCCCCCCCTCTATTGGGTGTGTGGGGTAGCCTAGTCACGGCTCTGGCCTGGCCTTTGTATGTTTGAAAATCAAACTTTAAAATTTCAAAAGTTTCCAGTGTTTGAGCAGTAACTTTTCTTTTTTGTCTTTTTTATGAAATTCTTAAATAAAATCTTTTTTCAACAAAAATTATTGTAATTTCTGAAAATTTAGCATAACAAACAACTAAAATAGTTGGCTTTTTGTGAGAACAATCAGGAGTGGTATCAACTACTATTAAAAAAATATTTTTTCTTTAGAATCTCATCGAATTTTTTTTTTTTTTGCGTCCGTGAACCTTGAAGAATAATGAACTTGTTTTAAATTTGTGTAAAAAAGTAATGAACTTGCTGTCTGAGAAAAAGCTAAACCACCAATGACAGATCAAGGATCTTTTGGTGTTGGAGATAACTTCCAAACATTGAGCAAACTCCAAACATTTGTATGTTTATACTTATGTCAAATAATGAGGCTGTACAAAAATTTGTAATGATATGAAGCTGGGAATGAAAAAGCCTTTTAACTTCTTTCCCCTTACCCCAAACATGAGGGGCAACAAGTTGATAAAATATTTTTTGTGCTATTCTCAACTAGACTTATATTCATCAAGAAAATTTTAAGTTTCATAGTATTTATCTTTTAGCGTTCCAAAATTATGACCATATAAAATTTGTAACCCCTCAAATTGAGGGGGGTTTAAACTTTATATGGTCATAATTTTTGAACGCTGAGAATTATGAAAAAAAATAAATAAATGAATATAAGTCTAGTTGAGAATAATTCAAAATATATTTTATCAACTTGTTGCCCTTTACGTTTTAATGGTGGGAGATGAACTTAAAGGGCTTTATTGTTTCCAGTTTCCAAATATTGCAATGTTTATACTTATGTCAAAAAATATTGCAAAGCCTCATTATTTAACATAAGTATAAAGATACAAATGTTTGGAGTTTGCTCCATGTCTGGGAAGCAAGCACTCAAAAATCCTGTATCCGCCACTGCAAAACACATTCTGATATTTAAAATGTGCTTAAGAAATTTTATTTCCAATATTCAGTTTCAGTATACGAATTTATTATTTCCTCCATCCTCTGTTAATGTTGCATTCGGTAAAATTAAATAAAATGGAGGCACTTTTGTGTTTTATTCAAAATAAGACAAGGAGCACAATACAGAAGTTTTTTTTATTATATTAAAACACATCCAATCTCTTTTACACATTTTCTCATATGACAGAACTTTATTAACTAAACAGTTAGGGAACGCATGATTATTGGCATCCTTCGGAATGATGGACAGAATTTCAAAATGAGCAACATCAATAATTTTCAATTCAACTCAAAAAAATTTCAATTTCATTTCAAAAAAATTCGTTTGTGCATAATTATTTCTTACAATATTTCTAAAATCATTTAAAATGAATCAATTAAGTACAAAAAGTTATAAGTTTCATGTCTAAATATTATATATAATATATTTGCTCCCATAAATGTGAGCAAATCAGAATTATTCGATGTTTTAAAAATGACATTTGGGGAAGGAAGAATTTTATATGGTCATAACTTTTGAACGTTGAAAAACCATTAAACAAAATTAAAAACCTGTTGATGAACTCATTGAACTACAAAAAAAATGGACAAAATGTGAACAATGAAGATCAGCTAGAGTGTGAATCCTAACATGAATCTAACGTCGCACATAACAATGTTATTATAATCAATATAGACCAACACTGCTATGTATGTCTGTATCCAATTTTTTAATTTCTTATCTTTTAGAGCTACAACATATATCGATCTGATTACTAGCTTCTCTGTTGTTATTTATCTGCAGATGCAATCATAATTTTTGGTTGCTCAAACTTCACTGCCATATATAATGATACTCTAGACGCAAGCGTTGGATAACTTAAGTTTAATATGTAATGCCGCACCTTATTCTGTTAAAGTAGAGATAATTCTCTGGACTTGGTTCAAACAGACTCTTGTCTTTGATACCTCTTCTGCTGATCAAGTTTTATCTCTAAAATAACAAACTTACTAACATCTATCATTCCACTACTATTTATTCAATCTTGTTGTTAACTTTAGCATTCAATAAAGTACATTTTCTACGAAAGTATTAAGCTTTCATACTTTGTTACAAGCTGTGCAAACAATCGATTTGCTTTAGTTTATTTCATTCATTTCATTATGAACTGAATAAAACAAAGAGTTTTTCTTTTATATTTTACTCTTAGAATACTCTGTTAGCAATTCAACCAAAACTGTTTTTATAAAGTAATAAAGACTGGAGGCATTTTTAAATGAATTTTTCTGAAAAACTATACCATTTTTTTCAAAAAATATAAAAAGCCAATTTGTATATCAAAATTAATTGACAAATTAACAAATACTTGCAACCAATAAGAAATTCATAATTCAATATAAAATTATGTACAAATTCAAAGGAACTTTTATGATAATATAAAACCATGACACCATCAATGTTATTTGATTTTAAAGGAAAGTTATTTTTATCAAACAGTTTTTGACTTTTATTTTTCTATTTTATAATTATTCATAGAATAATTATTAAACCATAATTATTCATAGATGTAAATATTCATAGAATAATTATTAAACCATAAATATTCATAGATATAATTATTCATAGAATAATTATTAAACCATAGTTATTCATAGATATAATTATTCATAGAATAATTATTAAGCCATAATTATTCATAGATGTAAATAATTTATTGATTTTTTAACAACATAATCCAAGTTTAAAATTCTCACTGAAGTAATAATATTTTAGTTTAATTAACTCAGGTTCCGACTTGCTCACTCACTCAATCTGTAGCCATTAACTTTACCAACACTTTTCAGGCTTTTATATAAACAAAGAAAAATATTATATACTGTCAACAAAGTACTTCATTTGAATCAAAAGAGTGGCCTAAAAGGTTGGTTTTAAAGCCTTTTGAAATATCATCAAGTCAAAAATCAATGCTAATCTTACGCCAAGATTCAAAATTTTCAACTTTAAGATTTAAGCTAATAAAGAAGTTTTTAACAATTATTTGTTGTTCACAGAATATATACACCAATAGAATTTTAGTTTGTGATTCGTTTAATAGCAAATATTGTTTGTTTTATTACAAATATTTCTATTACAACAGTAAGAACTTTTTAACTGATCTTGATTTTTAATCTGCTTAATAATCCAAAATCATAAAGTTCATTGAAATATTTGCTAAACTTTTCTTGTGCTAACCAAGTTCTGAACTTTCTATTTTCTACATCTAAATAACTAGTAAACAGAAGTATTTTAGTTGTTGCTTAAAAATGAAAGTAAATTTTGAACTA
This sequence comes from Hydra vulgaris, assembly GCF_038396675.1. Taxonomy (NCBI): domain Eukaryota; kingdom Metazoa; phylum Cnidaria; class Hydrozoa; order Anthoathecata; family Hydridae; genus Hydra; species Hydra vulgaris. The sequence goes on from NC_088922.1 coordinate 18,429,788, forward strand.
CCAACATGCTTTTTTAATATATGCTAAAATCTTTTTTTATGAAAAATCAAATAATGAACCATCATCATTAAACTTAATGGAAGCGTGCATCATCATAATTTTGCTTTTTCTCTTAATCCAAGTTCAAATAATTGTGTCATAAATAATTTTAGATCACTTTGAAATTACAATATTTCATTTATTCATAATTTAATAAATGATTATTTATTTATAATTGTTTGTTTAATCATTATAACAATACTTACAGAAAAAGGATCAATGTAATGATTTAATGTTAAAATTAGAAAGTTTTAACATAAAAAAAAAATTGCCTGAATTCAAATTTCTCCTAATAGAACTTTTAAAATATTAGGCGTTTTTTATATTATTTATTCAGTATATATAATTGTAAAGTATTACATAATCATGATGATATTTATTTATACCTTTATCACTTAACTCATTGAAATTAAAAAAAAATTTAAAAAATATATATATATGTGTGTCTGTTAACTTGATATTATCTTTAAAAAAGTAGTTTTTCATTCTTTTTTATTTCAGACACTCAAATTGAAGAGCTGTTGAATCAAGACCCAAGGAATCAGAGATTCAGAAATGTAGGCAATGAAAAAAATGGTACACTTAAGTTTAAATATGTTTTTAAACTCATAGTTTTTAAAGTGTTGTCTAATATTTGCTAGAAGTAAAAGAAAAATTTATTTTTTATCCATTTATTTAACCATAAAATATGAAAATTTACAATAATATTTTATAAACTCACATAAATAAGGTCGGTGTCACTCATATAGTTAAAAACTAGTCAATGGAGCGACACCTAAAAAAAAAAAAAAAAAGCACAGAAAAATTATAAATAAGAAAAAAAAAAAAAAAAAGAACGAAAGGAAAATAAAGCACTAATAAATAAAGATGATATTAATAATTGAAATAATAATATAATAAAAATAATAATATTAATAATAATGTGAATAAAAAAACAAATAGTAACTATATCATGATAACTTTACTAAAAATTATAACTAATGATAAAAACAATGGTAAAAATAATTATAGTAAAGTTTATAACTACGTCAGAAATTAATAAAATAAACATAACAATTGCAAAAATTAGGACAATAACCATAAAAACTATTAATATAATTGAATCACTATCACTATAAATAATATTAATAAGATTTATAAAACAAAGATAAATTTATGATAATAGTAATATTAGTAGAGTTAAAAAAGACAGTATAAAATAAAAGTAATAATAGTTTTATAAATACAATAATATAAAAAAAGCAATAATAATAAATAATAAAGTTAATATTCATTAAATATATACTCAAATATAAATTTCTTAATTTGGTTTTGATTGAGAAGAAGAATGTTAGTAATATAAGGGTATTTAGTTAAAATCTTTTTTTTTATAAATGGTATTATTTGGTTCCAGTGAGAAATAGATTAATGTTTAATAGAAAGCTTGCCATATTTGATAGTGTTGAAAAAGGAAGTGTGCAAGTTAAAATTTTCAGTATTTCGAGTGTAATATTTGTGTGTGTCACTTGTTTTAATAAAAAAATTATTGAACAAATTGTGTAGTTTATTTTGAAGAAAATCAATCACAAAGAGACAGTTATAAAGCTTTACAAGATCTTGAAATTTAAGAATTTTTAATTCAGAAAATCTATTTTCAATATTAGATCGTAAGGGAGAAAATGTCATAATTCTTAAGGAAGTGCGTTGTAAACTGTTTATACGATGTAATAAAAGACTACCTTGTTGACCCCAAACAGTGCAACAATAACTTAGATGTGAGGAGAACAAGGAATAGTAAATTGATACTAAAACATATTATGGAACATAGTGTCGTATTAATGACAGCATATTATTGGCACGTGAGAGTTTTTTATTTAATTGAATTAGTTGATAGTACCATGAATGATAGTACCAGTTTTTGTCAAGAAATATCCCAAGGTATTTTATATATTTAGATGAGAAATGTCTTTTACCATTAATTCTAGTTTTCACATTATTACTATCAGTCTTTTTTTTTGGAGGGTGAAAAATAATAAATTCAGTTTTATTGATATTTAGGAAAAGACGGTTACTATTTAACTTATGACACAAATGATGGAGATTTGAATTAAATTTTTTACAAAGCTGCGCGAGTGATTTATTTATGCATAGAAGATTAGTGTCGTCAGCGAAATGATGAACAATCAAATTAATTATAGAGTGAGGCAGATCGTTAATATATATTAAAAACAGTACAGGTCCTAGAACAGAACCCTGTGGTATACCAAACTTAATAACTTTACGTGTGGATTGAAACCCATTAATCAAGACAAACTGAGTACGGTTGTTAATATAGGATGAAAACCAATCATTAGCGATACTCCGTATACCATAGTGATACAATTTTTCAGTTAATATCTTATGGTCAACTGTATCAAATGCTTTTTGGAGATCAATAAAGACGCCACAGGCAAAAGAACCACTATTAATTGCACCACAAATCATTTCAGTAATGCTAATAAGTGCATGGCAAGTAGAGTGTTTTAAATAAAATCCAAACTTGATAAATTTTTCAAGAATTTTGCTGATATTTGATAATAATGATATTGGTCTATAGTTATTGCAGTCAAGTTTCGAGTCCTTTTTATGGATTGGTTTAAGAGATGCAGTTTTTAAAATATTAGGGAATATACCAGTAGTGAATGAGAGATTAAATAGTTCAGAAAGTACTGAGGAAATATCATTAGCAAGAAGTTTTAGAATAAAGGCTGAAATGCTGTTTGGACTAGAAGCCTTGCCATCATTTAGAAAAAGAATAACTGATATTATTTCATTTTTTTCAGTAGGTTTAATGAAAAGAGACTCAGGGTTTGATATTTTTAAATACTTATGGAAGTCAGTATGAGATGAATGAATATTTTTTTGCAGTTCTTCAGGGATTGAAATAAAAAAGGAGTTGAAAATTTCCGAGATTTTAACTGGATCATTGATAATGGTGTTGTTTGAAGATCTACAAGATGTAAATGAGATATCATTCGAACGTATATTCAAAAAAGTTCTAATACCCTTCCATGTAGCTCTCAAGCTTTTGCTATTGGTAGTAAAGTAGTTAGAAAAGTGGTTCTTTTTGCTTCTTCGAATAAGTGTTACAAGTAAATTTCTATAGGTTTCGTAAGTTTTTTCAAGAATTAGTTTGTCATGAAGATTTTTTGTTTTAAGGAACTTCTTAAATATTTTGTTTCGTTTTTTTATCGAGGTAAAAATTGCTGAAGTAATCCATGGTTTAAGGCATCGTGTTAGGCCACAGTTACTTAGTTTTTTAACGTTGTCTGTTTGTCTAGAAGAGAGTTAAAGGTAATGAAGAAATTTTCATATGATTTATTTGTATTAATATTGGAAAATTGGATTACTTTATCCCAGTTGATTTCCAAGTAACCATTCCTGAATTCTTTACTATTTAATTTTTTGAAGTTTCGAAGAATAATATTGCTTGTTCGAGAATTATTAATTTTTTTTTTAAAAGATGAATAAATTAGAAACTGTGGCAAATGATCCGATATTCTAATAGTTAGATTGCCGGAAAAAATATCTTTAGAAGTTGAATTAGAAAATATATTATCAATTAAATTACTTGAGTGATTGGTAATTCTTGTTGGTAAAGATATAAAAGGAAGAAAGTTATTTGAAGCAATGGTGTTCAAATACTCCGAGATTGAATTATCTGAGCTTGCTTTTATAAGATCGATATAAAAATCACCCATTATAAAGATAGTTTTAAGTTTCAAAGTATTATCTATTAGCGTTTAAAAATTATTACCATATAGAATTTGCAACCCCCTCAAATTGAGGGAGGTTTAAACTTTATATGGTCATAATTTTTGAACGCTAAAATATTTTAAAATGAAATCTAAAGTTTATCAATGAATATAAGTCTAGTTAAGAATAGTACAAAAAATACTTCATCAACTTGTTGCTCTCACGTTTGAGGCAGGGGGGGGGGGCAAAAATTTTGGGGCTTTTTTGTTCCCAGCCTCCAATCATCGCAATTTTTTGCAAACCCTCATTATTTGACATAAGTATAAACATATAAATGTTTGGAATTTGCTCCATGTCTGGAAGTTACCTATCTCAAACACCAAAAAATTCTTTCTTTGCCTCTGATGGCAAGTAATTAAAAGTTCTTTTTCTAAATTCGAGTTTCGTTGTTTGTTTTTTTCTATTTCTTTTTTATCTGTAAGCAGGTATAATCCGCCGCATTCAATATAAACACTTTACTTAACTTTTAAATTAATTGAATAATTTATAACTTAAGTAATTTTTTTAAACAAACGATTAACTTTTTGACTTTTATATATAATTTGCAAATGCTTTTATCTCCTTGATAAGTTTTATTCTTTTTATACAAATAATTTCTTTCTTCTTTTCTTTTTTTTTTTTTTTACCTTTTATCAACCGTTAAATAGACACATCCGTCATTTGCGAACACCTTGCATCCAATTAATTTGTTTAAAATCAGGAATGTTTAAACTACTTCTACCGTTTTTTCAGTTTTGCAGCAATAATATGAAAAATTTTAAGAACATTTTACGTTAGCCATGTTTTATATACCAAATGGAAAAAATTCACCATTAATAATTGTTTGAGGTGATTGACCCCATAATTGTTTTAACATTCCTATTTTTGTTTTTTGATTAGTTAGACAGAAAAAATTAAAACTAGATGACATTTTTGGAATAAACTCTCGGATAAAACTGTTAAAAAAACAAAACTTTATTTTACTGTCGTTATTTAACAATTTTGACTTGAATTTTAGGTGTAGTTTATAATTATATTATGGAGATATTATTATAGTGTAATATTAATAAATGCTAAAGACGTAATACAAAATTAGATTCAATATATTATTATTATTATTATCATTATTAGGATATAATTATTTAAAATATTTAGAATATTACTGATGTTATTATAATCAAATACTATATCAATTAGTATACTATTATCAATTATTAATTTTTGAACATTTATTTTTCATGTTAATATATAAATTTTATTTGTTTAGAAAAAGAAGAACCAGCACGCATTAAAACATCAAAAAAAGAAAAGTTGACAAGTAATATTTATACATTTATGTTTAATAAAAAATATTGTAATTGTAGACTGGTAATCTTTACACATTCATAAACAAACATACATATGTGTATCCTATGCTACCTCATAGATATGCATGTTTATTGTTGTATCTTATTATATTTTAAAAATCTAATATTGTTTACAGATCAAAGGTTTGTTTGAAGATTAAATTCAATATTGGTGGTTTATTATTAGATTTATCATTACATTCAAAATTTTGATTTAAAATTCAATAAACTAGCTACCGTTTTACCTGTCTTGTCTAATATCTTAAATTGAAAATGTAAAGCAGAATATTTTCATTAAAATATAAAATGGTTCAATAAGTAGCAGATAGAGAAGCATTGTTGACATATAAAATTTCAAAAGCACATAATCATAGCGTGGCATAATCTTGTGGTTTTCTGAAATTAACAATTACTATTTAACTGTTTGCACATGTGCAATAAATTCAAAATGGTTAAAAAATTCAAAATGGTTTCAAAAACTAAATTTGTAACTTGTTTATAAACAAGTTTACTATCAAAACTGCAATCAATCAGTATTTAAGTTGGCAGTTATTAGAAAGTTAAAAAATATAGTTAAAGAATTTGAAAATGGTTAACAAAAAACTTAAAAACCAAAATACGTGCCAAAAAAACATAAGAAAAGACAGGAGAGAATTGAAATTTGAACTTGTAAAACACAAGGAATGAACAACCCATTTTTATATACACTAATATAGATTTTTTATGTGATATGAAAAAAATTCATTACTGGGATTTTGCTGTAATGTCATTATGCGTTTTGAATTTTCATCAAATTTTTGTATTATGTTTGTTATTAAATAAGTTCCAACATAAAGTTAAAAAAATAGACTTGAAAATTTGCATGAACTTAAAAAAGTATTTAAACCAAAATCAAGTCTATTGGAGGGCAAAAAAAAATATTTATTTTTAAAAATTTATTTGTTTTGTAACATGCATTCATTAGCATTCGAAAAAGATGAACTTGATGATGATAATAATATATGTATGTATGTATGTATGTATGTATGTATGTATTATATATATATATATATATATATATATATATATATATATATATATATATATATATATATATATATATATTCATTCTAAAAAAGCAGTTCTGAATAATTTTTCTTTTTTTGTTTTTAAATAAAAACCTATCTATAATTTTAAAGATTAAATGAAACTTTTTATTTCAAAGAAATAAAAAATAATTTTTCATTTTGGTTTTTATACTTCAATTTTTAAATGAAAAAACCTGTGGCAATTATTAGCTAGCTTAAATCTTCAAGATATATGGTAAATTTAGCAAAATATTTTTCGCTTGACCTATTATCTCATTCCCCAAAAAGTCAACCTGAAATGTAACTCATAGCAAAATTAAACTGTAACAAAATAAAACATTTGCAATATTTATAACAAACATTAAAACAAAACAATTTTTCTATAGAAAAGAAGAAGCCATTGGTAAAAAAAGAAGAAAAAGCAGATTCAAGTAATTTTCAAATTTAAAAACTTTTAATTGCAATGTATAAAGTTATAAACACTACTGTTGTGCATTATTAAAATATTAACTAAAGTATGTTTATAATATTTCTTTATAGAAAAAACAAATCAATCAAGAATCCAGAGTAAGAAAAATTTAATGAAAAAAAGAAATGAACCAAGTAATTTTTACATTGGATATATCTCTATAACCATTGTTCTAATATAAAATATTTAAGATTGAATTAATACTATTATAAAAATTATTATTATTTCATTGTATAAATGTATATATATATATACCCCACACCGCACCAACCGACCACATTGTGGGGTTTGTTGCGGTGCGGGGCTCCCTGCGGTAGCTGTAGTAGGGGGTGCACTGGCACTGCGCCTGGATCTGGAGGGGGGTGGATCCTGTTTTAGATGAGAAGAAAAACAGGAAGTATTTTTATTTCCTATTTTTTAATGAACCTAGTGAACTAATACTATTTCAAGTAAATAAGCTATCTGGAAAATCTGCATATCTTCTAGGCATTCCTGCTAATCCTAAGGAATGTATTATAATTTTTGATTATCAAAAATTAGTTTATATTAATTAAAACACAAAAAATAAAAAAATACATGTAATTAAGATATAAGAATAAATGGAATTTAAATAAATTTTACTTGATTTATTTGAAATTATACCTATGGTCTTATTAAAATAAAATAAAATGGCCCTAAACTTTCTAGAATTTGGTTATCTATAAATTTATAAGTAATTTTATATCCTAAGAGACTCATTTTTGTTGAAAAGATATGATTAATCAAAATATGATTATATCAAAATTTTAATTATTAAAAAAAATAGATAAATATTTTTATAATAATTGATAATAAACAATGTTTCAAGTTTTATTTAAATTACTAAATATTATTATAGCTGTAATACCCCCTAATACACTAAAAAAAAAAGGTGGTAGTTTACTAATATTGTAGATCATATTAGAAAAATTATCTTTTATAATTATAAATTGAAACATGTATCCATAAGAAATAGAAAATAATGAAGCAATAACTTTATAATCACTTTCGTGAATATTAGTAAAATTATTTTTATCTTGTTGTGGGTTATTAATGAAACTATAATAAACTAAAGAATAAAAGGCTTTAAAGAATAAATTAAAGAATAAAAGGTCTTAAAGAATAAAAGGCTGTAATAAATACAGGACTAATACTAATTCAAACGGAAAAAGATAAAAAATTTGAAAATAATGCTACTTCGACAATTAAATCTTCAGAATAAAATCCTGCTAAAAATGGTAATCCTAATAATGCTAAAGACCCTATAATTATAAAAATAAATATTAAAGGTACAAAGTTTTTTAAAGCACTATATTTTCTCATATCTTGTTCATCATTTATAGCATGAATTAAAGATCCTGCACTAAGGAATGATAATGCCTTAAAAAATCCATAGTTTATTAAATGAAATAAACTTAGGTCATAAAAAGAAAACCCACAAATCATAATCATATAACCTAGTTGACTACAAGTAGAATATGCTATTACTTTTTTAAAATCATTTTGAATCATTCCTATGGTTGCTGAGAAAAAAGAAGTTAAACTTATAATAATTATTAAAATTAATATAGTAGATGAAAGTTCAAATACGGGTGACATTCTAATAATTAAAAATACTCCAGCTGTGACCATTGTAGCTGCATGAATTAAAGCCGAAACTGAAGTAGGTCCTTCCATTGCGTCAGATAACCACATATGAAAGCCTAATTAAGCAGATTTTCCTATTACACCTATTAAAATGAAAAAAAATGGGATATAAAGAATAGGAAAATCATTAGTTATGGAAATTATAAATATGTCATTGAATTCAAAAGACCCAGTAAATATTCATAAATATATTATTCCAATTAATAACCTAATGTCCCCTAGTTTATTTATAACCATTGCTTTTATTGCCGATTTATTAGCTTGTATTCTGGTATACTAAAAATTAATAAATAAGTATGAACATAATCCTACCCCCTCTTATCCTATAAAAAGTTGAAATAAGTTTGAACTTGATATTAACACTATCATAAAAATAGTAAATAACGATAAATAAGATATAAATCTTGGCAAGTGAGGCTCATTTTCCATAAAGGAATAAGAAAATAAATGAACAAAAAATGAAACAGTGATTACATGTTAGTAGTAATTTAATTAAACTTTAAATTAAATGAATTTATCAACCATAAATTAATGAATTATTTAACAACCATAAACTAAATCAATTTAATAGATCATAGTATAAAAAATTATTGTTAAAATTAATTTCATAAAAAACGATTCAAGAAATTATAAGTGTTGATATAATAATTATAAAAGAGATTAATATAGCACCTTTATTACCAAAAAATCTACTTAAAAACCCACATAATATCCTAGTAAATAAAGGTAAAAAAATTATAATTAAAATCATGTTATAAATTTAATAAATAAGTTAAAATAGAAATAAACAATTTAGGATTCAATAAATAAAGTAATGTATAATATAAAGTAAAACCTAGATAAATAAAATTCAAACATAAATTATTTTTGTTTAAAGAAATAACGCTGTTTAAAGATATGTAAAAATTATTATTTTGGAATAAAAGTATTTTTACTATTCTTAGGTAAAAATTCCAATGTAAGTAATTAATCCAATGCAAGTAATTATTCCAATGCAAGTAATTATTCCAATGCAAGTAATTATTCCAATGCAAGTAATTATTCCAATGCAAGTAATTAATCCAATGCAAGTAATTATTCCAATGCATGTAATTAATAGACATAAACACCCTGCTATAATATAATTATAATTTATTATATAAGTAATAATAAATATTATTATACTAATTCATAAAAAATAATTTGCTTTAAGAAATTGTGTGATCATAATAAGTAAAATTATTGATGGAATTAAATAAAAAAAACTATATTTATTTAAATATAAGTTTAATATAATAAAAATAAATATATTAATATAATATTTTATTAAAATAAGATAAATCAACATAAAATATGGTTTTTTGTTGCTGATAACTTTACATTTGTAAAATAAAATTTTAAAAGATATTAAAAAAAATATGAAAAAACAATTGAAAAAGATAAGTTTGAAACAGCAATAGCATTACAAAGTTAAAAGATTTTGCATTTAGTAAAAAAAAGTTAATTTAAGTATATATAAAAATATTTGCTTGCTTATGAATTGTTATTTCTTAATAAATTCATTTGTTAAAAAAGATAGATCCCATTCAAAGGATTTTGAGAATATTTAAATTTCACTTTAGACAGGTTTATGTTGATGCTGTTTGATCAAGTTGACTTTAAATATTTTCCGATTATATAGACAAAAGCACTTATTCTATATTTAGTAATGTAACAACACAGAGTAAACTTCAAATCACCTAAACATAAAAATAAATAATCGGTTCCTATTATAAATGTTTTAGCAAAATAAAATACTTCATTAACACAAGTTCAACCAGCTAAATTAAATTTCTGACCAAAAGTTTGAAAAAAATATTAAATTTTGAAATGTTTAACAAAAATAGTTTTAAGTTTATTTTTCATAATAGTTATTTGTTTTAACATTATTTAAAAACAATTTTACTTTAAACAGATACTTAATATGGTAGTTTAAGTGCTAAAACTATGTTTTAAAAAAAACTTTAAAATCAGATATCTCAGCAACTACAAGATGTTCCATATCTCTTTTAGCTGTTTTTTGTTTTTTGTAATAAAGGTGTCTAAAACTCTAAATTTACTCTCCACCAGGTATTTTTTTGGTTCAAAATTAATCTTAATTTAACATTAATTTTAATGCTTTAAGACTATGTATGAAGATCATTCTTCCATAATTTTAAAGCGAATGTTACAAAATTAAAGAGAAGTATTTTCTAATACCTGTATTTTCAAAAAATATATAGTTTTCATATTTTGTTTTTTAATTTTTATTCTTTTTTTTTTTCTTTAATTTTGAAGTCTGAAAGTTAAGGTGGACTATTACAATCAAATGGATTTATAAGATGAATAGTTCTTTATGACTCTTAGAGCTTTATTGAAAAAGACAATAAAATGCTCAAGTTATTTAATTTTTAATATATAGTTTTAATGCATAGTTTTTAATGTAATTATATATGTTTTATATTTTCATTTTGAAAATGTAAAAAATAAAAAATTTTATCTAGGGCAAAAAAGGCCATTATTTTTATATACTTCTAAATTTTTCTATTGAAATAAATGACTATTGTAAAGATTAAAAAAAAATTTTTTCCTAATGGCAGACAACATATTTTAACATAAATATTTATAAATAACATATTTTTATATGAGGTATAGCACATTATTCTGAAAAAAAAAATTAATATAATACTGGTAAGAAGCAAAAAAAAATAATACCAAAAAAAAAAAAAAGAAAGAAAAGCGTCTTTAACCCAGTTCATATACAAATTTTTTCCTTTGTAGATTTATAATGGCAATAATTTACAGTAATTTGCTTCCAATTTGAGCCACTAATGCTACGCGACACTCTAGCAGCACCTTGTTTTGCTAATATTTTAGTTGCAACCACAACTAAAGTTAAAGCCTCCTCGACTGTAGTGGCCTTGGAGAGGTGAATAGAAATCTAACTGGTCTGGAATATGAGGAAAGGTTCAAGATTCACAACAATAAAAGTGATGTCCTTTGTTAATTAACAGCATTAACAAATAAATAAAAAATTGTTCTTTTCAGTGAGCATTATTTTAGAATTTTGCAGCAAGAAAGCATGCAACCAGTTTTTACTTGGTCGAGAATCTATAAAAGGTGTATCAATATTGTTTGCTTTGATAAAATCTTGTATTAGATCTTTTACCTCACCTTTAGTGAAACCACAGTCCCAATCAGTAATTAAAATAAGACATTTCAGACAGCTCTTTTTCTTGCTGTGAGGTTAAACTGTTTTTTGTCCTCGAAGAGCATCAATAGTTCACCTTACACTCATTTTGGGAGCAAAATAAACTATGATATATTATTTCAAATATTGAAAAAATATTTTCAAGTGAAACCTTACGTAAAATACGTAAAGATCATTATCCTCTTTAAAATACGTAAAGATCATTATCCTGCAAAAAATCATATGAAGCTATGACTAGATAGAGCAACTATAATATATTATTTTAAATATTGAAAAACCATCTTCAAATGAAACCTTACAAAATATGTAAAGTTCATTACCTTGCAAAAAATCAAATGAAGCTATGACTAGATTGAGAAAAATTGAACCCAACATAGTGTTTTCAACATAGTGTTTTCAACATGGTGTTTTCTGATTAAAACAAACTTTTTGCAATTCAGCAAAGTGAAAACAAACAAAATGATTGTATTTGGCTATCATGGAGACCAAGTGAAAATTTTAATATTTAAATGGCCACTAAACTTCATTCACCTCCTGAAGTAATGGTATGAACTGCAGTGACCTCTGTCGGGCATTCTACATTTATTTATTTTTTGAATCTGGGGACAAGGTTAATGTAGCTGTGGGGTCAAAGTTAATGCTTGCTGTTTTAAAGTTTGCCCTCAACATTAAAACAGGAAGTTGTTTTAAAGTTGTGGACACACCATTTTGGTAACAGAACTTGGAATTTTTAACAGGACTCGACACCAAACTCAAAGCTCAAGTGAATCAAAATTAGTTAAGTGCAAATGCTCCTTAATTTATTTTGTCCCAACATTGGCTGTCAAATTCACTAGATATAAATTCTATTTGGGGCATTTAATCACATTGTTTAAATTTTTTAAAAAAAACTTTTCTATTATTATAAAGCAAATATTCTTAAATAAACAATGTTTTTCTTTCTCTGTGGCTAAGAAATTAAAAAAAAAGGTAATAGAAACCAGTTCTTTTCAAATGCTGAAAGTATTTTTTTATTTTCCTTAATTTGTAATGATTTCCGAAAAAATGTTAGTTTTATCATTTATAATATAAATATTTTTAATTTCAAATATAAAAAATAGACCACTATCAGATAAGTTTTAGATTTGCCTTTATTAGTGTTGTTATCGACTTCGACCAAACATTACTTGTTGTTTGTGATTTTCATAAATACTTTCATACAAAGCTGTTTTAAGCTTGCTCGGGGCCCTGGGGCAAAATTAAGTTGTGAAGCACCAAAATCTAAAGGTCATCTATAAATTCTTATTGTAAATATGATTGAATAGACTTTTTGATATATAGCAAGTATTTAAGTCATTGGGGTTTAGGAATAAATCGTCATGTTGTCACAGAGGTCCTTCTCTCATTGTTTTGCTCCATTATTATTTTAATAATATGATGTTAAAAAACGAAACCGAATATAAATTATTTTATTATTTTTATTAGAGTTTATTTAAAAAAAATAATTATTACCATATTTCAACTAAATCAACTTTGAGTCAATTTCAAAAATGTATTAGTCAATTTAGTTGACGGTCAAATTGTTTAAAAGTTATTACAACACTAGTTTATATGCAATTTCTAATCAATTTTAACACATAAAAATGTTTAGTCATATCCACTCATTAAAATATTTTGCAACGACGTCTTTATAAATAATATATTTATAATAACTTTTTAAGCAATTATGATATCTATATAACAAGATTAACTTTATATAAATAGTAAACCAAACAGTTGAGTAGGTGAAGAAACCTGACTTATATATGTCTTTTATTTATTTTAAACATTAAACTGTAGAGTATTTGTAAAAAACATTTTTTTGAAATAAAAGGTATAAAATAAATATTATTTTTATACAAATAGTAAATCCAATAATTAAGGAAGTAAAAAAACCTGACTTAGATACTGTTATAATTATTTTTTTAAATTATACAATGAAATTTTTATAAATAATATATTTATAATAAATTTTAATTCTTTTTTCATATGTTTAAAAAAATTTAAAGTTTAAATTTATATTGACAGTTGAGGAAGTAAAGACACCTGACGCAGGTATGTCCTTTTATTTGTTCTAAACATGAAACAATGACGCTTTTATGAATAACGCAATTAACATAGACTTTAAAAATTTATGGTATATTTAATACAAATTTATTTCATATAAATAGGAAATCCAGTAACTGAAGAAGTAAATATACCTGACTCAGGTATGTCCTTTTATTTGTTCTAAACATTAAACGATGGCGCTTTTATGAATAACGCAATTAACATAGACTTTAAAAATTATTGGTATATTTAATACAAATTTATTTCATATAAATAGGAAATCCAGTAACTGAAGAAGCAAATATACCTGACTCAGGTATGTCCTTTTATTTGTTCTAAACATTAAACGATGGCGCTTTTATGAATAACGCAATTAACATAGACTTTAAAAATTTATGGTATATCTATTACAAATTTATTTCATATAAAAAGGAAATCCAGTAACTGAAGAAGTAAAGACGCCTGACTCAGGTATGTCCTTTTATTTGTTCTAAACATTAAACAATGACGTTTTTATGAATAACGTAATTAGCATAGATTTTAAAAATTTATGGTATATCTATTACAAATTTATTTTATATAAATAGGAAATCCAGTAACTGAAGAAGTAAAGACGCCTGACTCAGGTATGTCTTTTTATCTGTTCTAAACATTAAACAATGGCCCTTTTATGAATAACGCAATTACCATAGACTTTAAAAATTTATGGTATATTTAATACAAATTTATTTCATATAAAAAGGAAATCCAGTAACTGAAGAAGTAAAGACGCCTGACTCAGGTATGTCCTTTTATTTGTTCTAAACATTAAACAATGACGTTTTTATGAATAACGTAATTAGCATAGATTTTAAAAATTTATGGTATATCTATTACAAATTTATTTTATATAAATAGGAAATCCAGTAACTGAAGAAGTAAAGACGCCTGACTCAGGTATGTCTTTTTATTTGTTCTAAGCATTAAACAATGACGTTTTTATGAATAACGCAATTACCATAGATTTTAAAAATTTATGGTATATTTATTACAAATTTATTTCGTATAAATAGGAAATCCAGTAACTGAAGAAGTAAAGACGCCTGACTCAGGTATGTCTTTTTATTTGTTCTAAACACTAAACAATGACGTTTTTATGAATAACGTAATTAGCATAGATTTTAAAAATTTATGGTATATTTATTACAAATTTATTTCATATAAATAGGAAATCCAGTAACTGAAGAAGTAAAGACGCCTGACTCAGGTCTGTCTGTTTTTCTGTTCTAAGCATTAAACAATGATGCTTTTATGAATAACGCTGATGGATTTTGTAAAAGATGTAGAATAAATATTAAAACTTAATTTTTATATAAATACTAAATCAAACAGTTGAGGAAGTAAAGACACCTGACTTAAATACTGTTTCAACTTATTTTAAACATTATACAATGGGTTTTTTTATAAATAACCTATTTAAAATTAATTTTATAAAAGTTTTTTTTTTCACTTTGAGTTAAACTTTATATAAATAGTAAATCAAACAGTTGAGGAAGTAAAGACACCTGTCACTGGTATGGCTTATTATTTCTTTTAAACATTAAACAATGACGTCTTCATGACTAACCTATTTATGATAGATTTTATAAAAGATATAGAATAAATATTAAAACTTAATTTTTATATAAATAGTAAATCAAACAGTTGAGGAAGTAAAGACACCTGACTTAGGTATTGTTTCAACTTATTTAAAACATGATACAATGAATTTTTTATAAATAACATATTTATAATAAATTAAAAAAGATATATTTTTTGTTTACTACAAGTTTAACTTTATATAAATAGTAAATCACACAGTTGAGGAAGTAAAGACACCTGACTCAGGTACTGTTTCAACTTATTTAAAACATTATGCAATGATTTTTTTATAAATAACATATTTATAATAAATTTTAAAAAAGTTATTTTTTGTTTACTACAAGTTTAACTTTATATATATAGTAAATCAAACAGTTGAGGAAGTAAAGACACCTGTCACTGGTATTGCTTATTATTTCTTTAAACATTAAACAATGACCTCTTCATGACTAACCTATTTATGATAGATTTCATAGAAGATATAGAATAAATATTAAAACCTAATTTTTATACAAATAGTAAATCAAACAGTTGAGGAAGTAAAGACACCTGACTTAGGTATTGTTTCAACTTATTTAAAACATTATACAATGAGTTTTTTATAAATAACATATTTATAATAAATTAAAAAATATATATTTTTTGTTTACTACAAGTTTAACTTTATATAAATAGTAAATCAAACAGTTGAGGAAGTAAAGACACCTGACTCAGGTACTGTTTCAACTTATTTAAAACATTATGCAATGATTTTTTTATAAATAACATATTTATAATAAATTTTAAAAAAATTATTTTTTGTTTACTACAAGTTTAACTCTATATAAATAGTAAATCAAACAGTTGAGGAAGTAAAGACACCTGACTCAGGTACTGTTTCAACTTATTTAAAACATTATGCAATGATTTTTTTATAAATAACATATTTATAATAAATTTTAAAAAAAGTTATTTTTTGTTTACTACAAGTTTAACTTTATATAAATAGTAAATCAAACAGTTGAGGAAGTAAAGACACCTGTCACTAGTAAGGCTTATTATTTCTTTTAAACATTAAACAATGACCTCTTCATGACTAACCTATTTATGATAGATTTCATAGAAGATATAGAATAAATATTAAAACTTAATTTTTATACAAATAGTAAATCAAACAATTGAGGAAGTAAAGACACCTGACTTAGGTATTGTTTCAACTTATTTAAAACATTATACAATGAGTTTTTTATAAATAACATATTTATAATAAATTAAAAAATATATATTTTTTGTTTACTACAAGTTTAACTTTATATAAATAGTAAATCACACAGTTGAGGAAGTAAAGACACCTGACTCAGGTACTGTTTCAACTTATTTAAAACATTATGCAATGATTTTTTTATAAATAACATATTTATAATAAATTTTAAAAAAGTTATTTTTTGTTTACTACAAGTTTAACTTTATATAAATAGTAAATCAGACAGTTGAGGAAGTAAATACACCTGTCGCGGGTATGGCTTTTTATTTCTTTTAAGCATTAAACAATGACGTCTTAATGACTAACCTATTTATGATAGATTTTATAAAAGATATAGAATAAATATTAAAACTTAATTTTTATATAAATAGTAAATCAAACAGTTGAGGAAGTAAATAGACCTGACTCAGGTACTGTTTCAAATTATTTAAAACATTATATAATGAATTTTTTATAAATAGCATATTTATAATAAAATTTTTAAAAAATTATTTTTTATTGATTACAAGTTTAAATTTATATAAATAGTAAATCAGACAGTTGAGGAAGTAAAGACACCTGTCGCGGGTATGGCTTTTTATTTTTTTTAAATATTAAACAATGACGTCTTTATGACTAACCTATTTATGATAGATTTTATAAAAGGTATAGAATAAATATTAAAACTTAATTTTTATATAAATAGTAAATCAAACAGTTGAGGAAGTAAAGACACCTGACTCAGGTATTGTTTCAACTTATTTAAAACATTATACAATGATTTTTTTATAAATAACATATTTATAATAAATTTTTAAAAAATTATTTTTTATTTACTACAAGTTTAACTTAATATAAATGATTTTTTTCAAAGAAATCCCAAAAGTCACAGGCCATGAATGCATGAAAAATGATATAAATTTACAAAAATTTAATTAAACAATATTGTTTAAAAGTTTAGTTTTTCAAAATATTGCCCTATAATGTTGATGTCAGTTTGCCACCCTGCGCAGTATTCTTGTTTTGTGTTGAACACAGCCATTACCATTCTGGCAGCATTCGTCGCCCCGATGAAACCATCTCGAGCTTCCTGCCCCATGTCAGCCTTTGAAGCTTCGGTAACTTTTTTTACGCATCTTTCAACTGCCTGTGTATGGCATGGAGAACGAGTAAATTCAGTAATATGTGATTCTCCACTGCTAAAAAATGACTCCAACTCATTATTAGATAAAAATTTTGTAACAGGTGACTCGGTCACTGTGCCCGATTGCTAGTCAATTATCTCAATGTAATCTTCAGTATCCATCGTGAAAGTTGGTACCTGAAACATCCTGATTCCGTTTTCGAGTCGTTTTGGCTGCTTGTTTGCTCGAGCTTGTATTATTCGCCGCAGTCCAAGCCCTCGTACATGCCTCCTGTCGTCAGTTATCATACTTAGCAGCATATTCTCAGGGTGACCAAAGAACCCATTACGTTGAAGTACTGGATCAACAATGGCTTTGAGATTATCAGGTAAAATGTGTGCTTCATGAACTGACATTCACCAGTGTCGAGCACCATTCTTGCATGAAGGTTTTGTTTTAATCGTAAACCACATTGGTGCATAGACTTTCATTATGAATTCAGTCACTACTCTCAGATTATCAGCTGGATGTATTGTAGCAATATACAATTTAAGAACTCTATTACCCAGTGTGACCCAGCGAGACATAACAAGTTTTCCTGGTTCTCTATGAGACAGAGATAGTGGACAGAGACCACTGATAACAGCAACACAAATATCATTCAGATACTGTTGATTTGAGCTAAGATCAGCAATGCCCACACTCTGAAAATCACATTCGATTTTCAAAAACTGTATCGCGGGCAACTTCTCACAATTTGCCAATAATGTTCCAACTGGTCCAGAGAAACTTCGTGGTCTTGTGGTGGCTCCATCAAGATTTTCAAAGAGATGTCGTAAGGGCAGTTCGTTTGGAAACAGCATGTAAACAAACCATTGCATTTGGCGCTCAAGTTTCTCCTCGAGGAGGCGTATTGCACCATTAATCTTTCCAGTGTTTACAGCTGTACACTGGAAAGATTAATGGTGCATCACATCCAACTGCCATGAGGTTCTCTGTATTTACGTTATTCTCTTGATTAAATGCCGTTATAATTTTAATTATGCTCTTACTCGTGCCACTTTTTGGGGTCACATGGCCTAAATAACTTGGTCCTGGTTCTTGGACAAGAGAGGTATGTTGTTCCACTGTTACTCTCCGATGAAATTTTCCATGAAGATTTTCATTCATAATTGTTTCCTACCATCATAATCTTTCCTACCATCATTATCTTTCCATTCATTCATTATCTTTCCTACCATCAAAGTAAATGCCATAGACATCAAAACAAATATCATCACAAACAAAACACCGATACTTCTGGCATTCTCTCCTTATTTTGCTCCTGTCGATTACATTTAAACAATGGCTTGACGTTACTATGCCATAATCTTGTAAAACACCTGATGTGATTTTAGTAACAGCTCGGTTAGAGAGAGAATATTGATCTGAAGCTTTTGCTACATTTTTTAATTCATTCCGTTGCTGTGAACTTGGTCTGAGATGTTCATCATGGTTAAAAACTTCAAAAGTCAGTATCATTTTTGTTGGATTCGTTGTCAGACGATGAAGGGCTGCCGCAAAAACTATTGGCAGACTCTAGATCGGACATAGTGTTAGATGGTGATTTTTGGAGTCTGTGTGTTTCTTTGCGTGCCTGTTCTTCAGCCTACCTCATTCTTTTGTGGATCAATAATTTTGTATAATGACTGTCAACTGATCCAAGTATCATCCTTCTTGTAGTCCTCTGTTCTTCTAAAAACTGTTGCTCAGACAGTGGTACTTTTTTAGCTTTGTCGCAAGAACAAGATGAACCTCTAGCATGTTTACAAGCCGCAATGTCAAAAAGGCTATTTTCGGCATCTTCTCAAAAACTTGATATTCTCGATTCATATTGGGCATTTCTTTTAGATTTTGGATATCGAACCAGTTTCAAATCGTTTTCATGATGAGAATTTATAATTTGCACAACACGAGTCTTTGAAACAGTTGGAATACTTGCCCGATACCATATTTTTTTTGACTTTGTATGCCAGAATTTCTGATACCTCCGAGACGGTAGGTTCTTTTTGTGGACCCTTCTCGATTTTCAAGTCATGTCAAAATCACATATATTCCATAAACATATCCATTTGTGTTGGCAGCATGCTCAACTTCATTCGTTTTAAATTGCCAAAAATTAGACAAGCAGAAGGTTTTCTCGATGCAACGTCCATTGTTGATGTCATGTACTCACCTTCAGTACTCACCTTCAAGCAAAATAAAAAATTATGTGACCAAAAAAATATTTACCGAGCAATAGAAGTTATACTTGAATTTGTTGAATCATTTTTATATCTCAAATTATGGAGTTAATTTTACTAAACCTAATTGCATGCAAATAATTGAAAAAAATTAGCAAGCCTAGTAATAGTAATGTTATAGTAGGGTTTATCTAAACAGCAATATTTTACAAAGACATTTATTAAAACATACCGAATGAAAAAAGAAACGTATTCTGTTGTGTAGATGCAGAGTAAATATGACTTAATAATTTATATATGTTTTTCAGAAACTAAAATGATATAGATTTTGTTTAATTTAACTATTTGGATGTCATTAAACATGGAGTTTCTTTTAAAAAATCATAAATAATACATTATTAATTTAAATTTTCAAAATGCTACAACGACGAGAATGCAAATTCAAACATTCAACACTTCAATTTAAATATGTCACTTAATATATATTTTCAAAGGATTTCTGAGTTATGTCAATTGTAACGGTTTTCGAGCAATCGAGGCTTATCGCTTTGTATGAATTCTTTGAAAAATCACAACTTTATCAATCCTTTGAATATTTTAATGATTTTTATATTGTTAGACTTGGATTTAAATGTACTTTCCAATAGTATAATATACTCTATGATAAGACATTTGGGAAAAAATTATTTTGCAAAAAATACTGACTTTTTACAAAAACAATCAAAATTTTCCAAATTTAAATCGCCGGTAGAGGGCAGAAGACATCATCCAAATAAAAATTTTTTTTTTGCCAAGATACCTACCCAAGTGGCAACTTTCGGTAACTATTAGAATTCATTTAGAAAAAAAAAATTTTTTCACTCCACCCTATTTCTCATCATTAGAAGTAAATCCAAAAAGCTTAAACGCAAATTTTCCAACAAAATTTAAAGTGTTTTTTAATGGAACAACTAAATGATCTTTTAGGCGCTTTAACAACTGCATAACATTTCTGTTAATTCTTTCATCGACGCGCTTTTTTAAATTTGAATGTAATAAAAATGCTATTTCTGTATTCATAGCAAATAGTTTTGCAAGCATGAATTCAAGAAAAGTATCTGCTGTCGATAACGTTGCATCTTCTCTTTTAAGAAATTCCACTGCTAGTTTTGCTGGCTCTAAACCGGCATGTAATAAACTCTTCTGAAATATTTAATTACGAACTGATGACATTTTTATGATTTTCACTACTTTCTGTGCATTCATCAAAATTTCAGGGTAGTCAAAGTTAATCTCATTGTTTAATGATTCAAAACTAAAATTATCATTGTAAATTCCATGTTAATCCTCTTCTGAACCACTGTCCGTTTCCTTGGAAATTGGTACGTTTATGTCTTTAATTTTCTTGTATAATGTGTCGCATTCACCAAGATGAATTGCAAGATTAAAGCAAAACTGATCAACAATGTCCTACATTTCTTTCCATACAGACACCAAATGAATTCAAGTAATTCTTAATACTTTGTATTAAACTTTCAGCTGGACAGGAACCATAAACACTAGTGAGGCCAGTTTTACAGGTTTTCTTACATTCGCTTTTATGCAGGTTGACACCAATGCACCTTTTGTGCCTCAAAAATGTGTATTCATTATGCGTTAAGCTGAATTGATGTCCCATTTGAATTTTTTTGATAACTTTTTGTTTCATCACTTCCTTTTTATTAGAAAAATCTTGATGGATTAAATTCGTCACAGTTGTTGGACTTTTAGGAGGATGATTTCCTCCTTGGAAATTTCTTTAAGGCTCATTTTTTGTAAATATATTCGAATATAAAGTGTTCAAATATATTTGCGTGTTTTATAAAATATGGGATTATTTTTTTTGGAATACTTGAATAATTTTAAAAATGAAAAGACATGCAAAATTTCTAGCAAAATACAATCTAAGTAATAATAATAAAAAAAATTAATTACTTACAAATTTGATTTTTATACCTTTCTATAATAAATAAACATTCAAAAGATATTATATATATTAAACCGAAGGTTTTCATTTATATCGGTTTTGACAAAAAATCGCGATTTTTGGTTAACAGTTAAAACCAATTGGAAACCCAACTTACGCTCTTCTGTGGTGCTCTGTGATAACACCGTAAGTACCTCTGAGAACACTTTAATCACTACAAAAATAAAAAATTATAGGGGAAGTTCGTGCACCTAGAGCCGGATATTTTCAATGCCCAATCTCAAGGCTTCAGACTTGTCTAAATATGGAAAAACTGATATGATCACATTTCTATCTTAATAACTTTGTATTAGTATAAGTATATTGACACAAATTATAAAAGTCCGTCATAAGGAAAGATTTAAAAATTAGTGGCCCTAAGTACCATAGGCTTGTTTTAAATTGTATCTGAGGCCACTAACTATTGTATAAAGGGACACTATTTAAGAGTTTGGTTTAACTCCATAATAAATTGACAACAAAGATAGACACATAAATTTGATTTGAAAATTGATAAATTTGTTTAATCTTAGATTATCTTCAACAAATTTATTTAGTGTTACTTAATTGTTGCATATAAATGTTTAATCTTAGATTATCTTCAACAAATTTATTTAGTGTTACTTAATTGTTGCATATAAACAGATAACTATATTGACAAATAATTCTGAACAAAATTGACAAAATCTTCGCATAAAATGGCAGTCCTAAAACAACCGCGAGAAAATAAAAATTCTGCACTAATCAGAATTCAACAATATACCTCGTTTTTAAGCGAATTCTTTACGCACCAATGATGTATTATATAAACTAGATGTCTAACTTCGATCCAAAAAGCTTTTGCCCTTTTTACAAATGGTGGATTAAATTTGTAAACAAATATTGTTTTAAATTTTTTTTTTTTAAATGAAGTAAATATATTTTAAATATAAATACTATTTATGTAACTTTTAAATTTGACACATTAGCTTTAACCTTTTGCCCTTTTTACAAATGGCGGACTATACTTATAAACAAAATAAAGCAACTTCATTCTTCGTCCAATAAGATCCCGCAAGTTAGACGTCTAGCTTATATTGTTACGCACATAAAGCCCTAGGTGCAAGCAAACTATATGGGACTTGGTACAAGAAATGATAGCCTCGTGAAAAATGTTATCTATTAACGAACCCCGATTGAGAGGAAACTTTTTAAACACCGCATTTAGCACTTTAGTAACAAATCATATAATATACAAGAAGTTATAGAAAAGCATTTCCTCTAGAGTTGTAAAACAATCTTAGATACCACCGGCAAAAACTTACTTAAGACCATCAAAAAGCGTTTTCCGATTATAACTTGCTGTAGAAACGCTCTCTGAGAATCAAAGTAGGATTAAAAAATAAATATTTTTTATAAATAATCACCTCAGTGTGGAACATTACTTAGAACTTTATAGTTTTCAAATAAAGTGGGGTGGCCCGAGGTACAAGGAGACCCTAGGTGCATGAACTAAATCGACTTTTAGTCGACTTCAAAAATGTATTAGTCGATTTTAGTCGACTTTAGAAAGTATATTAGTCGATTTAGTTGACAGTCGAATTATTTAATAGTCGTAACCACACTCGTTATTTTATTTCACTAATTTTTAGCAAGGTATTGTCCATAAAGTACCTATGCCAAAAACTCAGCACTATTATAATATATAGAGTTATTGTTATTTAAAATTATTATTATTCCTTTAATACTATTATTATTATTATTATTATTATTATTATTATTATTATTATTATTATTATTATTATTATTATTATTATTATTATTATTATTATTATTATTATTATTATTATTATTATTATTATTATTATTATTATTATTATTATTATTATTATTATTATTATTATTATTATTATTATTATTATTAAAAAATATGTTAATAAACTTGAATATTTCAAAATTTAACTAAAATATGAATATTTTGATATTCTTTTTTAACAAGTTAAACAACTTATAACTGATGGCGATCGTTTAATTAAAGAAATTGAAAATTATATAAAAAAGCTCCGACTAATGTCTAAGAAAGTCAAGTTAGGACAAAAAAATCAGGTTAGAAAAACAATATTAATTAAGTTTGAATTAGTTTTAAAAAGACAAATTAGTTGAATGTAGTAAATTATTTACACGTAATAAATCTTTTTTTTTGTATTTGAAAAATAGAAACAAAGTTATTCGAAAACGACCAAAGTAAAGGAAGAATATACAATTGAAAGTGAAAAAAAAAATTCAATACAAATAAAGTTAAAAGGAAGAATGAGTAATGCGAGCCACAAGCATTAAAAAAACGATAAAAATCTCTTTAACAAAAATCTCTTTAACAAAAATTGGTGTTTGATTTTTTTTGATGCAATAAATAAAATATATTTGTACTTAAATTAATTGTGTTTTGCTTTTCATGTTTGTATGATGAAAATTTAGAAACTTTTCATCATTTTAATTGTAGGGTGGGTAAAACGTCCCCAAGCTATCTTAATGCACATAACGTATTTCATAGAGTAGAAATTATTGGTTTTAAACATTTTTGGCATCATAGAAGATAACTGTAATTTTTTTTCAGGTTCCTGGAAAAGTTCTAGGCTTGATCAAAACTATGCAATAAATACCTTAATTTTTTGACTTTACTGAGGTGTGAAAATTATTAGACTCGACTAGGTTTTTTTCAATAAAAATAGTTTTTATATTCTAAAAAGAATTTATTGAACAATTTAAAGTTACATTAACACTTTGTATGCATGTCTTTAGCCTTAAGTAACATTTCTATAAGCTTTGGCATGCTTTCTACAAGAACTGGAAATTTATTTTTTATTTCCTCATCATGGTGCCATATTTTGATAAGTTGTTCAATCAATTGAACTTTTGTGGTAATGCTGGTTTTCTTTAGCCTTTTCTTAACAACCGCCCATAAGTTCTCTATGGGGTTCAGATCTGGGCTGTTTCCTGGCCATGGCAATGTTTGTACATGGTTTTCTGTCAAAAGCTTTGTCACTGACTTGACTTTATGGCATGGTGCACTATCATGCATAAAAACACAGTCTCCATCAAGAAACCTGTCTCTCAATTGGGGCAGTCTTGTTTCCAAAACTTTTTTATACTGGTGCTGAATTATTGTGCCTTCAACAATATATAAACGCTCTGTGCCTTTGGCTGAGATGATACTCCACACCATAACTGTGGTTGGATGCTTCACAGTCTGAGCAACATAAGTCTCAGAAAACTCTTCGTTTGAAGATCTTCTCACATATTGACTGCTTTCATCACATATTGAAAACATGGATTCAGCAGAAAAGCAGACCTGTAATCAGATAATATAACAGACTGCAATAACACAGCTGATTATTGACCAGAATTGGCAGATGAGTAATGAAAAGATCTTGAAAATTGACGGTTAAGTGTGAAAGAAAAAGGAACATGGGTTGTTTGGTGTTAGGGTAGAAATTTTTATTTAAAGAAGCATGTGTAAGAAAAACTATTGAAATGTTTAAGTTACTCGCCTAACTCCAATCACTTCCAAAGCGAGATTTAACCTCATGGGTCCAGTTAACCCTTTTTTTAGCCATTGCCCTTGTCATTTTGGCTTTCTTTCTTGGCCAACGTGCTGGAAGACCTGCATTAATAAGCCTTCTCCTAATCGTAGAACTGCAAATATTAATACCATACTTCTCCAAGGACTTTTTTAAGTCTTCACTAGAGGCTCTTCTATTCACTTAATCCATATCGATAAGTTTGCGTTGGGTTCTCGGGATCACTTTGGACTTGCGTCCGCAATTTCCTTGTCGTGAAGAATTGTAATCTTGCCCATTTTTAATAGCCTGGCTGATACGGCTTACAGATTTCTGTGAAACTTGTAGTCTTGAAGCTATTTCTCGTTGTGAATACGTTTCTTCTTCAAGCAATGTTTTAGCAACAGCAACTTTTCTAGGTGAAAGATCTTTGGTTCTCCCCATAACCTCAAAATCTGTAGAAAAAAACAAAACAATTTGTTATCTAACTTTTTATACATTTTAAAATGGAAGTTATAGCAAATAAACATTAATATGTTAATGGGTAACCATAATGATTTAATTAAACTCACCTTCAGCTTTTATTTTGATGAATGTACATTGATGAATGTATTTACAGTAAAAATTCTCCTTACAACAGCTGATTGACGACCTTTATGTTTATAGCAGTTTTGACAACCCACCAAGCTTATGCGTGGTTACCAAGTTAATAAAGGCTAAAGGCATGCGTACAAAGTATTAATGTAACTTTAAATTGTTCAATAAATTATTTTTAGAATATAAAAACTATTTTTATTGAAAAAAACCTAGTTGAGTTGATTTTCCTCTGTATATGAGCATAAAAGTACTTCTAAAACAGGGTGAGAACGAACAACCAATTTGAGGTGAATTTGAACACTATATTATGTTTTTATTTCTTAGGTTTGCCTAGAATCTAGGCTTTAGATTAACATATTGTAAAGGGGGAAAATACTTTTAAAAATCAAACAGATAACAGGAAGTGTAGTTTGTGTAGAACCTATTATTTCAATTTGGTTCATGCGAAAAAATTTGCACGTTTAAAATTTAGTTTGTTTTTTTTCAACATATTTGTATACATCACAATATTTACAAAACTGATCTATAAAAAAACAGAATATCAACCATCACTATCCTTTAATTTCTCAAGCACGTGTTGAAGTAAATGTTTAAGCATCTCCTTCATACGCAACATGATTATTATGAGCTCGATATTAAAAACTTTAAATAAAAAAACGTTTACAATATCCAAAACGTTTTCTTTTTCCGAAAAAAACGACATTGAAAAAATATTTCTCCATGGGGTGATATCGTCAACAGTTCTATATAGTAAACTTTGATTCTAACTCTGTTTAAGGTTCTTTGCTTTATAAACAACCATAAGCGGAAAAAACTCTCTGACAGCGCTGCCAGAAAGCATTACACTTGTTAACTGCTTCAAATGTTTCTTTTTTTTCTTCGCGGTGTTTATATGGTCACGGTGAACAATATTAGGACACTGGATTGTCTGTTATATTAGTTCATTATTATAGTTGTTTTCTAGAGGCACGTTGGAGGTTCGGAGGATGGGTTGTTAGTATTTCAACTCTTGGAAAAAATTATTAAAATAACTGTTAAAAGGGTTTCTTTGTCGGAATCCTTTTTTGTAAAACGATGCCTCTTCATGAAAGATCGAACTCAATCTACTCTTGCCATATTATTTTAAAACTTTGTTCCGAAACCTTTAAACATTTTGTGAAATTGTAGAATGTTTGCCAGTATATTAATATATACTGGCAAATATATAAAAACAAAGAACATGAGATTTTAAAACCCTACTTGAAAATTAAAAAAAAGTAGTGATAAAATCCTATTGCTTAATTTTTAATCCGTCAATTGAAAAGTAGTTTTTTGTATAGTTACATACAAGCATTGACATTACAAGCGAGCAAAATGTATTGAAGTTGAAAGGGTTAACCAAACAAAGGTGAACTATGGCATCAAGAAAAAACATAAATGATGGTTTGTTTTGAACTATGGCATCAAAAAAACATAAATGATTGGTTGTGGCACTTTTTATTTTGCAATGATTAAAGAAAAAAAAAACTAGTTTTAAAAAAGCAAGTTAAACAGGTGTTAGACGAACTAATAGATAAGGGAAATGAAGGCAAAAAAGGGAATAAACATATAAAATTTTAAGAAAACATAACTTAGTCATAAGTCAGTAGTCAAACTGAGCGTTATTTTTAAAAGCCAAAATGGTTATATAAGTTGGGTTATAGCCATAATGGATTTGTTAACATTAAAAGGTCATAATTTTTGTAGTAAAATGAACTTCATCTAAACAAGATTTTAAATTTGAAGCAGGGGCGGATTCAACATTTTTTGTTCTTTGAAATAACTAACTCCAGACATGAAGCTGACTCCAAACATTTATATGTTTATAATTCCGTCGAATAAAGATGCTTTGCAAAAAGTTGCGATGATTGAAGCCTGGGAGCAAAAAAGCCCTAAAATATTTGCTCACCCCTTTCTGTCCCAAAAGTGAGGACAACAAGTTGATAAAATATCTTTTTAATATTCTTAACTAGACATATATTCATCAATAAATTCTAAGTTTTATAGTTAAATCTCTCGACATTCAAAAGTTATAACCATAAAAAATTTGTAACCTCCTCAAATTGAGGGGGTTCATACTTTATATGGTCATAATTTTTGAACGCTAAAATACTTTAATATGAAATTTATCATTTATCGATGAAAATAAATCTAATTGAGAATAGTACAAAGAGTATTTTATAAAGATAAAACAATCGAGTTACGTTTTTAATAATCGTATATTTTTTGTTCGACTTTGAAAGCCGTCAGTTAGGCGAAGTTTCTTAAATTAAACGAAGTTGAAATCCGTTAAACTTCAAAAAAAAGTTAATTAAACGGTTATAAAAGTCGTAAAAAGTTGTAGCTTAAACTTCTAACTGACTTTAAAAACCTTTAAAAGTTGTTAAAACTTAATTAAAACAATATTAAAAGGATAATTACATCGAAATGTGTCAGAATCAAAAGATGTGAGATGAGACAGACGCTGCCAAGGAAGACAAAGTTGAAGAGGCAGAAGATGAATTGGAAACAGTTGGTACTAGTAACTTAGTTAAATAATGGATGTTACGATGCGATGTAGCAAAGTACGACTTCATGTCAAATTTATATGATTTTTTATTGATGTTAACAAAGGTATCCGAAGTTAATTCAATGTTAACAAACGTATACAACTTTTTTAGGTGACAGGAAAAGAAAAAGTGTTCTAAAAGTCAGAAATAATCTGTGCTATCCAACACAGAGCACCACTCAACTTCGTGGTGATATAGAGCTTATGATTTACCTTGCAACTGACAACCAGTCTTTCTCCATGTGTGACTCTATCCTGTTCCAAAGACTGCTTGCCCACTATGACTCGAGGTTTAAGGTTAAAAGTGGTGCCTGCATGGCTAGCTTCAAGCTACCTCTCCTCTATAGGAACCTACAGATGGCCATGAAGAGCATGTTTGACAAGGAGCTTCCTCATTGCGACTGAGTTACAATCAGAACTGACATCTGGACCTCAAGCAACAACAATCCATTCATCGCGGTGACTCTTCATTACATCACCAAGGAGTTTGTTCTACTAAAGGTAACTGTTGGAGTTGTTCTATTCCCAGGAAAGCATACTGGTCAAAACATTGCTACTCAATTGGACAACTTGGTTAAAAGTTTTGAGTTACTCAAAATGGTCAAGAAGCGGGTTGTTTTGTGTGATCAAGCTTCAAATATAAAAGCTGTACTGAGGAAGTCAGAGACTATTGCTGATCTTGAATATGGTTCAATCACGTGCATTGACCACGAGCTTAAGTGGCTCTGGAAAGGACTGTTAACAAACAGCCTAATATTAAAGCTGCTATCGATGCATGCAGGACAATCTCCAACTAAGTCCATCACTCTCCTCTTGCTGAAGGGGTGTTGAAAAAGAAGTGCCTCGAGATGAATAGTAATATTTTTAACTTTTTAAGTAGATACGAATACAAAGTTTTACAACTTAATGTCAAATTTTTACAAACATTTTTTAATTTTAAACAAAGTTTTCTAAGAGTTTACGATTTCATGCGAAGATTTTTGCAAATTTTTATTTTAGTTTTTGTTTCAGTACCCTACAGAAAGATCCTTGTGCTCCTGTGCTACCAGATGGAACTCTGTTCAGATAATGCTCCTAGACATCGACCATCTCCGAAGTGTGCTGTGTGCTCTCCGGGTTACCAAAAAGGAATGAACCACCCCATTCCTACGGATGAACAATTTGAGCTGGTTGCAACCATTCTGCCACTCCTGACCACATGTCAAATCATCTTTGAGTCAATGTCGAGTGATAAGAAAATTACAATGGATAGAGCACTGGCAGCTATTGTTTATCTTGTGGATAGGTGTGCTTCTCTGAGAGTCAAAGAAATTAGAAAGAACAGTGTCGCTGGAGTAGGTCATTTCATGGTTGAGCTCAAAGGATCCAAAATCGAGAAAAAACGGAGTCGAAAAAAATTCGAGAAAAAACTCCGTCGGAGTCGAGAAAAAATCGGAGTTTCGATGAAACTTTGTTATAAATTAAAAAATTAAATTATCTAGTTGATAGTTAAACATTGTTCTTATATTTATTTTTTTTTAATTTTATATATTTCGATTTATAATTAATAATAAATTTTTAAAAAATTTATGTTTTTATATTTCTTGGTACTTAAATATTTTTCTTATCACAATCCTTTAACGAACAAGTTATATCTAATAAATGGCTTTCTAACCGGTATCGGTTAAGAAGAAAGCGTGAGCTTTCAGTTAAATACCCTTCCGCGGTGCTCTGTAATAAAGACTTCTTGGGGTACCTATAGTAAAAACTACATAAAAATTCTAAAACAGTATTTTTTCTGAAGATCTTTTAAAAAAATATTTTAAAAAGATGAAAACATCTGTCATTTCATCAGAAAGCGAACTACGAAGCTTTGTGACAAATCTGGAAGACGAGGAGAAAACTTCCGAGGAAGTTGCTTGAATTCTGTGGATGGTTTCTTCAAATTTCAAAAATGCTTCTGATTTCACACCAGTTACTTCGTATTCTTTTAACTGATCGGTGAAGATCTTGATAATTTTTGGCTTTTTAGCTGTTGATTGATTTTTATATAAAACATCTTGTATTTCGACAAAAAAAGATGTCGATTGTGATGGTTCTTCTAGTTTGCTTTTAGCGCAATCATCTGATTTTGTTTGTTTTCTTTTGCTGCAAATAGTTAATCAAATAATTTTGCAGCATAAACTTGAATATCTTTTTTAAAAGCGTAAAAAAATGTGTGGTTTTTATTTTTAAAAAATCGGGATTGTGCAAATAACGACTCAATGATACCAACATGTTTTTACAATTTTAGTATCTGGAGATTAACGCCTCTGCAAAACTAGAACTGATGTTAGTTTCTACAACCTTCAATTTCTTTACTAACGTTTCCATAACGATGTCACACTCCAAAATTGTTGTATTTGGTTTTTCCAAGTGAACTGCAGCGTCAGCAATGACTTTCAATAAGTCAGACAGCAATTTTAAGAAATCCAAGTCAATTTCATTTAACATGTATTAGTTCTTCGAGCTTAGTTCTTCGAGTGTTTTTTTACAGCTTCTAAGCAATCCAAAAATCTTTTGATCGTCTAAAAAACACTGTTCCATCTAGTGCGGTTGTCGAGCAACAGTCCTTTGTCATGCGAAGATCCGTAAATTTTGTGTATTATTCTTTTAAGAACTTCATATCGAAACGATGAATATTTTAAAAACTTAATTTGTATTCGAAGTTTCTGTAGATATTTTTCGATATTTTCTTCATATTCAATCTCATTCTCTGAATATTCAATAAAAAACTCTCCTTCAGTCTCTCCATCAGTTCAATATCCGATTCAGTTTCTTTGTTCACAATTTCGCGACAATCTTTTTTAGCGTATACTAAATCACAAACACTCAAATGAATTGAATAATTCTGGTAGATTTGATGTGGAAACTTAAATATGGTGCCCAATTTCATCATCCAGCTACAGCCATCCGTAGTTTTACCTGCAACATCTTCATCATCTATACCGAATTCTTTTAATTTTTGCATAATCAAAATGTTTAATGTTTCGGCAGAACAAGGAGTTGGGAATCTTATCATTCTTAAACAATATGTTTGCTCGTGATGAACATTTAAATTGTAGTATCTTCTACCTCTATTGCTACAC
The DNA here is from genome assembly GCF_038396675.1 of Hydra vulgaris. Taxonomy (NCBI): domain Eukaryota; kingdom Metazoa; phylum Cnidaria; class Hydrozoa; order Anthoathecata; family Hydridae; genus Hydra; species Hydra vulgaris. The sequence continues at coordinate 18,461,380 of NC_088922.1, forward strand.
CATTCGTCACCTGTTAGTCCAAATATTTCAATGTAGCCAATTAAGCGATCATTAAACATTTGGCTTCAGCATGAAACATCTTAATTTTTTCTGAAATTGTAAACCCTGACTTGGGCAAACTATGCCCATAATTTTTAAAAAGCATTCTAAGCGTTTCAGATTGAGTTATGGACCTAATCGAATATCCATCAAGAGCTGTCAACTTGGCAAGAAGTTAGTTTAACGACATCTCAGTCAAAACTACTCTGGAACTGGATGGTTTTAAATCTATTTTCTCGCGACTTTTGACGTAACCAATTAGGCCGTTTGTGCTGCTTCCTGGACAAGCGATTATTTTAAGGCATTTTTTTGCAATCTCCGTATTTCTTATCATTTACCACAACTTTATCAAAGTATTTCCACGCAAACCATTTTTCTCTATAAAAGAAAAATTATCAATTTGACTGTGATAGATATTTGTTTTTAATTTTATTTTAATTGTGATAAGTTATCACATTTTAAGTTATTAATTAAGTTATTTATTCTAATAGGTAAGTATAATGAAACATTAATTATTATTATTTGTTATCAGTGATAACATTTTATTACATAATTTCACCACAATGCACAAGACTTATGGTGGACAAAGTTATTTTGATCATACGATATACGACATTATTGTAAAAAGAAATGTATTATATGTTTAAAACTTACCTCGTTATTTTAAGACCAGTTTTTATATATATTATAAATAATGATCTTGACTTAAAAATTTTTTTTGTTAAGGTAAACTATTAAATAGTTAAAATACATTAACTAATATCACACACGCATAATATTTTAAAAGTTACTGTTTACAATGTCTTTGCTTAAAAATTAAAAAATTCTTACTTTTTTGACAAAAAAAGATATTTTATTATGCATTACATTTTATTATACCGCAACTGATTTTTGTGGATTTAAAAACTTCTATTATTAAAAAAAGATACTATTATACTCAAAAGAGTTTTGGAAATAGTACAATGGAAAAGTACGAGAATGTTTTACGATATGGTTTTGAATAGAGTAAGCTTTTTTTTTGAGGTTATTTCCACCACCACCACTAGGCCCACTGTGCATTACTAATTGCTTTGTGATGTAAATTAGTGTTGATATTGAACAAAGAGAACACTTATATTTTGAAAACAACATGATTTATTGTAAAAGCAGCGTAGAAATGAAATAAGAATTTAATTATTTCACAAGTAAAAACTGATATTTTCTAAAAACCTCGACGAAGTTCAGTCGAGGTTTCTCGATTTCTCTCGAACTCCGAAAAACCGAGAAAAATCCGTCGAGACGGAGTTTCGAATGGATCCTTTGGTTGAGCTCATTGTAGAACTCGAGAAACGATTCCCAATAGGAGGGTGTGACATCATGCCTTATGCCGTAGGCTGCCTGCTACATCCCTTCTTGAAAGGCCAATAACTGCACGCTTATGGTGTAGGGGATGAGATTTTTAACAAGTTGAAAGCCAGTCATCCTACACAGTAAATAAAAAAACCGTTATATTTTTAAAAAATATAACGGGAGTTTTCCTCGCACATAACGTTTAATTGTTGTTATGTTTAATACTTAATATGTATGAAAATAACATAACGGTTTTAGCGTTATGTTTTTTCATAGCAAAATTGCCTTGAACATAACGGTTACATAACGCCAATTAGCTGTTATGTGAGAGGAAAACTCCCGTTATACAACGCGTATTTTACCGTTATGTTTAAAACCTGATATAACGGATATTTATCCGTTATGTTACCCGTTATGTCAAATTATAATTATTTATTTTAAAGTAGGTTTTTTGAAACGCGTGATTAATAGCAGAAACTGCTAAATAAACAAACAAACTAACCTTAAGCATTTATAAAAGTTAAATTAAAAAATAAAACAAATTTATGCAGTTTAATTTCCTAATATATTTATTTTAAATTATGTTTCATTATCGTGAAAATTATTTACAAAATAATTAAAGAAATTTACTTATTAACATATATTAATTCAAAAATATATCACATTGCTGTAAAAAGATTGCAAAAGAAAAATGTATTTTTTAGATTGTAAAGCCGATTGTCCAAAGCCGCAAATATCTTGCAAACAACCCAGAAGCTGCCCAAAACAAGAAGGATATGTCAAATCTAGCAAATAATAAACGGCCATCAAAACAACCACCATTTCACATGCACTGATCAAGGCTGAACATCCATCTCGACACCTCTACGAATCCTTACTCCATATTCCGTTTTATTATAGATAACTTGTGGACTATACAAGCTTGGCACTCTAAAGTACTCATTGTATTGAATCACACTAAAATATTATAAATACAAAATAAGTTATGCAACCATAAAATAAAAAAAAACTATTATTAATACATTAAATGAATTTGAATCAATGTTAAGTTTATATTTTATAGAACTGGCTTAATACCAAATAAAAAAAAAACAAATAAAACTTAAAATCAACTTTCATAAACAACTTATCAGTTGTCTTCTTAGAAATAAGTGATTTCTGGAGCAGCATTAAACTTTTAGTATGGGTTTGCGAATCAGGAGAAATCCAAACTAACATCTTTTGAATCTTAAGACACGAGTCTTTAAAAATAGGGTACAAACGAATCGCTTCTTCCAGCATCAATCCAGGAGCATATGTAGCTCTTTTTGGAAATACACTATAAGTCTCGTTATTTAAAATATGTCTGTGTAGAATAGACAGTGTTGAAAGCGATGGCTTTTTCTTATTAAATTCATTCTAGGTGAAAGAAAGAGTTATATACATTCTTTATTTTATAGCTATACAACAAAGTCATAAAATTTTTAATTTGAGGATACAATGTCATACGGGGGAGAGGGGGGCGTTAAAAGTTGGGCGAACTTTTTAAAAAATATTTGAGTTTAAACAATTTTAAATTTAAGTAAGCAAAGTTGTACGAAATTTACTAAAAGTTTAACTTTCTTCCTTCCTTTGACTGTGTCCAGTCAATTCAGGCAGAAAAATGCTACAGCTGAGGGTCCTCCAATTACCGTTGAGTGGGCAAAATTCAGAGAAACAACTGTGATAGATTCGAAGTTTGAAGTCCTTGACTGGTGGAGAAAGCGTTTTTTTGTGGTCCGCCTGTCTAGTGAAGCTAGACAGGTGGACCACAAAAAGAGATGCAGGTTGTCTCCAAAAACCACTGAGAAGTTGGTCTTCAAAATGTTAAAATCTTTTGTACCAGTTTGGGAATACCGCTCCATGGAAGAGCAAATACCAGCTAGACCTGCTCCAGACAGAGATAAAAATGATGATGATGGTTCAGACTAGGATGATGATGATACCGCCGCATTAAAAATGAAATCTCCAGTATTGTCGAACTGGAAAGGCGAGACAGACATCTTTTGGGTTCCCAAGGCCAGGAACTAGCACAAAAAAATGAGAACAAAAGACTGGAAGCGGACAACTAAATATTCTTTACTAATATTATTTTAGATTAGATAATCGATAATATGCAGTTAATTTTTTCAAATTTAAGGAATTGGATTTTTTAAATCTAGAATGATTTTTAAATAAATGCAAGAGTTTTAACATATCTTTTGTATATTCTGTATTACTGTAATGTTACTGTATTGTATACTTCAAATTTTTATTATTAAGAAATAGTAAAAATTTGAAATTATTAAGAACTTAGAAAAGCAGAGATTGCTAGCTTATACCAAACCAGTTATCACTTCACTTTACTTTATATTGGTGTCTTTGAACCTGAACTTAGGTAGCTTCTCATCGATTGTGATTTTTTCCAAATTTAAGGGATAGAGTAGGAGTCTAGGAGAATAAAAGGGAAGAGCATAATAGTACTAGTACAGTCACATACATGTTTGGAAGCCTTTAGAAATTTTAAACAATTTTAAAACACGCCGAATTAACACAACTTTTAACGATTTTCAAAACCGCGAAAATGTACTTTATTTGAACTAATACGATTTTGAAAACCATTAAATCAAATTTTATACAACTTTTAACGATTTCGAAGCACGCTTACACACGACTTTTAGCGACGTCGAAGCATCGACTTCGACTTCGAAACACATTGACCTCGATTGTTTTATCTCTGGTATTTTACCAACTTGTCATTCTCAAGAGTGGGGCAGGGGAGGGCAAAAGGTTCGAGGCTTTTTTGTTCCCAGGCTCCAATCATCGGTATTTTTTCGCAAAACATTTTTATTTGACATATGTATAAAAATAAAAATGTATAGCATTTGCTCTATGTCTAGAACTAAACTTTGTGACGCATCTGCAAAAGCTTTTTTAAAAAATATTAGGCTTCACAGTGGATACACTGCCTGTGAGTTGAAGGTGAATAATGGTGCGTAAGAGTAATATTCACAGATGTGAATTGCCCATTGCGTACCAATGAAAGTTTTTCTGCAATGGATGACCAAGAGCACCATATTTTTTTTTTTTTTATTTGCTCTAGAATCTTAAAGACCAAAAAATGCTGAATCTGCCCCTGATTTGAAGATAGATATCTTTAATAAAAATTTACTTCAAAATAAAAAATTACACATCCGCTATTATACTATTATCTAAGGAGAAATCTACAGAAAATATTATTATGTTATATTACTATCTAAGGAGGTATCCACAGAAAATATTTTTATATTATTATCTAAGAAGATATTCACAGAAAATATTTTTATATTACTATCTAAGGAGGTATCCACAGAAAATATTATTACATAATGCTATCATTTAAGGAGGTTTTGCTATCATTTAAGGAGATGCTATCATTTAAGGAGAATGCTATCATTTAAGGAGATTATATTACTATCGAAGAGTTATCCACAGAAATTTTTATTACATAATGCTATCATTTAAGGAGGTATCCACACATAATAATATTATCAATTTCATTAGTTATATCAAAAAATCATTAATTATTAAAATTATTGATTAAAATTTGAAAAAACGGAGTGCATTTTAATTTAATTTTTTAATTTTTTTAAAGCTAACTGATTTTTATTTTTGTCCGTCAGAAGTATATAATGTAAAATAGTGTGATATGATAAACAACAAAATATTACAAAAGGTTTGCTGCTCTAATTTTAATTACTAAAACTTATTTACCAAATATAGATTACAACAAATATTTTTTGAGTTTAACAGCTATATTCAAGAAACATGTTCTTTATATTTATCAATTCTTAAAATATTACAGACAACACGAATTTTTATGCATGGAAAATACTGATTTGTTTCCGCTCAATATCAAGAAAATTAATCAGTCTTAAGTACAAATCGTTAATATGTTTGAAACACTTTCATCGCAACCTGAGCTTTTGTCATCTCACTATGTTTTGCATCAAACATGTTGACATAAAAATATAATCAATAAATATGAAATTTAAAAAACATTGAAAGATACTAAAAAAAAAAAGCAGCAAAGCAAGCTAGGAACCAATGTAAGCTTGAAATTGATGATTAGCACAAGATAAACAAACCAACAACATCGGTTCCAACAACAACAACAGCAAACCAAGTCAAATGTGAAAAATGCCGTAATTTTTTTATTGAAGCTTCAGTCAAAATAATGAATGGTATCAGTATGAAAATTCAGAATGCAAGGTTTGGCTTTGACAAACATGCATTCCAAAGCAATATATAAAAGGCACCGAGTTTTATTTCACCAATAAGTGCAGCACAAGTGACAATTGGACTCAACCTCAAGAACCTCTTAAAGACTTAACATCATACAACATCATACAACATCATCACATAAATAAAAAAAACTTTATTATTTGGCTGTTTTTTTTATTTTTGTTATTGATGGTTTTTTTTAATTGATATGATTAGCAGCATCTTTTAATTATCTTTTAATTACCTATCAACTTGCTACCATTTTTATTTTTGATGTTACCTATCAACTTGCATACTTCATTCTCCCTAAATATGACGGTAGAATGAAATTATTTTCATTTTCCATATAAATAATATTTCCTAAAAAACTTTTAAAAAAATATTTGGTTTTTATTTATCTAAATAAAAACATTAAAAATCTTTTTCCTGTAAAGAAAAAAAAGAGTTAAAACTATTTCATTTGACCAGAGGCGTAGCCAGGATTTTTTGGTATTTAGGATAGGTACCGTAAGATGGGATAACATTAGCCCATTTTTTTGTATTTTCTTTGGAAAAAGTAATTACTGACCTTTAAAACAATTTTATATTGGTGTTTTAAGTGGCTGCTTTGGTTAAATAAACATTTAATTTATGAATCTTTTTAAAATTCCAAATAATATAAAACCATTTTATGATTATTTTAAAATTTTGGGCAAAAGTTATGTTGGATTGGGAAAACTTTGGCCTAAGTCTATAAAACTTATGTTTCTTATGCTTTTATACAAGCAATCTAGCAGTTTTTTTTTATTCAAGGAGTAAACTCCACATTTTTTAAACCCAGCCATTTAAATCTTGATTTACTTCTAAACTTGCCAATAACTCTTTTCATTTTTTTTTGGAAATTATTCTTCAGGGATGGTTGAGACCCCGAAGTAGACTTTAGGGATGGTTGAAACCCTGAAGTAGACTTTTTCCACTTGTTCAGTTGTCAGTGCCATGATCTTTTCATAGGCGTAAAAAAAAGCAACATCCAATGGTTGAGTTAGCTGGGTTAAATTTGGAGCGAAAAAAACAAACCGAATATTGTGATCTTCACATAGCTTAAGCAGATGTAAACTGATATATAAAGATAAGTTATCCCTCAATGATAACTATCGGTCTATTATAATTTCTTGAACTAGGCAATAAATTTGATTCGAATCAGTCCTCAAAACACACACCATCAAATCATCTATTTTAAAAGTGCTTGAAACGCGTTCATTCTGGTCCGTTTTCTGTCCTTCTGGACCACATATTTTTTGTCTTTTATACAACGTACGGGGTCAAAAGAGTCTTTCAAGCATTCCCTGTAAATAAGAGCGATATATTATTTTTGCTATGATTGTACTTATATATATATATACTTTTTTGTTTCCTGGATTATCAGTAAGATTTGTCTCATCATAGTTCCATATATTAGAGATTGGAATATCTTTGATAACTTCTTTCAAATTGTCATAGCATTTTTTAATATCGGGAGCAGATATGTCAGCTCTTTTTTTATGCTAAAACAAGTACGTCAAATTTTAATGTCTTTTTAACAATGACTTCGTCCATTCTAGGGGTGGGAGTTAAGGTTATTTTTAGTCTAACTAAATTTAGTCGACTAACTTTTTAGTCTAACTAAAATTAGTCGACTAACTTTTTAGTCTAACTGAATTTAGTCGACTAACTTTTTAGTCTAACTAAATTTAGTCGACTAACTTTTTAGCGTAACTAAATTTAGTCGACTAACTTTTTAGTCTAACAAAATTTAGTCGACTAACTTTTTAGTCTAACTAAATTTAGTCGACTAACTTTTTAGTCTAACTAAATTCAGTCGACTAACTTTTAAGCGTAACTAAAATTAGTCGACTAACTTTTTAGTGTAACTAAAATTAGTCGACCAACATTTTAGCGTAAATAAATTAGTCAACTAACTTTTTAGTCTAACTAAATTTAGTCGACTAACTTTTTAGCGTAACTAAAATTAGTCGACTAACTTTTTAGTTTGACTAAATTTAGTCGACTAAGTTTTTAATTTGCGAAAAATATATTGTTACTTTTACCCAAAAAATACTTTTTTTAAATCTTGTTATGTGTTACTTGTGAAGTGGTTTGAGCGCCATTTTTTTAATAACAAATTGCTGTAAGTTACAGTTTAGATCTCCATGGCATCTTTTTCAAAGTTGATTTTCAGAGTTTTTCAAGTTTTTGGAGAAAAATTTTTTTTCTTAAGTTTGTGAGATATACACTTGGAGTTTTGTAATAGTAAAAAAACTGTATCCAATTACTCCCCCCTTATTACTAAGTACTTGTTTTAACTTTCAATGAAAAGCAGTTTAAATCTGGATTTTTTCAATTTCTAATTAAAATGAACCATAAACTATTAGAAAAAAAAATGGTGCCATATTTTTGAAATGTGTTGTATGCAGAAGCTTTTTCGGATTTCTTTTATATAATACCAGCAATCATTTTTTTGAGGTAATAATACCTAATTTATTTTGTTCTACACTCATAAAACGCAGTTTTTACAGTGACGACAATATGATTGTAGTTGTTAGTAACAATTACACAATATAGAAATAATAAAAAACATTATTTGCGTAACAATTTGTTACGCAATTAATGTTTTTTATTATTTCTATATTGTGTAGTTGAATATATATCTTGTTCAACTCTCAATTTTTATTTTTTTAATTATTATCAAAATTCTAATAACTAATTATGTATTCGGTATAAAATATCAGCTGTTTTTGGCGGAGTTGTTCTACTAACAAACCAATTTTTATTTAATTCAATGAAAGAAAATGTGGGGCAATACTAGGTACAAACAAAACATTTTTATTACCTAATTGTCACAAATTATATTACGTATTTTAAATTTCTTAAAAACAATAAATTTTAATGAATGTCTTTAAGTTGATTTATTTGTCTTAATTCATATTATGTTCATATAATTTTTCAACACAACAAAATTTAAGGAATGTCTTAACTGACATCTCAAAGTAATGGTTTCCCTATATTAGATGGCTATATATTAGATAAACCGTTATTCTCAAATATATATTTAAATTTACTTTAAGAAATTGCATTTTTAAACTATGTCGAAAAATAATACGTTTTCTCCAATTGAATATGCTGCTCCAATATCTGATTTGATGAATCCGACAAAGAAAAGGTTGGATAAAAGAAAGACTATAGATGAACAAAACCCTGCAGATCATAACGATAGCGAAACAAGTTCAAGTTTTTCATCCGCTCAAACAGAAATTGAAGTTGATGCTCAGTCCATTGAAGAAGCAGCTAAAACTACATACGAATATTACTCAATCGAGGAGGAAACATCAAAATGGATATGCAATCAATGTAATAGTAACAGACCTAAAAAGTACTCTTGTAAAATATCAAAGGGTATATTAGATTACCATCTTGAACATGATCACAAAATAATAACGCCGAAAAAAAAAAAAAACTATGAGTGGCTTATCAAAAGAAGTTAGCGATAAGATTGATAGAGCTCTTTTAATTTTCATTATTGCCTGTTGTCTTCCATTTATGTTGGTAGAAAGTAGTGCATTTAAAGAATTTGTTTTGTGTTTAAATCCAAAGTATAAAGTGCCTTGCCGAAAAAAGTTAAGATCTCTTTTAACTGATTTATATCGAGAAAAAGTTGAACTTTTGAACAATCAAAATTATTATCAATTAAAGTTTTATCTATTACTACTGACGGATGGACGTCCTGTCAAAACTATAGTTATATATCTGCAACTGCACATTTCATTTCTGACAAAACAAATTTCATCAGTTTTTGTTTGGGCTTTGCATACCTTAATAGCCGCCATGATGCAGATAATTTAAAAGAGGCTTTGCTAAAAATTGTAGAAAAGTTTAAAGTAGATGATAAAATAATGAGTATAGTATCAAACAACGCCAGTAACGTACGCAACTGTCTAAATTCTTTAAAAGTTTGTTTAAACATTCAACCAATAAGATGCATGGGACATGTTTTGCAATTAGTTGTTAAAAATGTCATAGATTTAGTTGAAGAAGGTGAAAAAGATAGTTCGTCTAAATTCTTTTTCATTGCAAGAACATTAACTAAGTGCAGGAAAATTGTTACATCTTTCAATCATTCTTCTCAACTTAATGATTTATTAGAGGAAAGTCAAACACGACAAGGTGTCGAAAAAAATCACATACTTCATTTGATTCAAGATGTGAAAACTCGTTGGCACTCTACGTTTCTCATGGCAGAGCGAATGCTTAAGCTTCACTCCTACGTAAAAGATATCTTAAATTCGAAACAACAATACAAAGATATGAGAAAATATTTACTCGATGAAGATGAAATGGTTAACTTAAAAGAAACGGTAAATACTTTATTAAGCTTTAATCAAGTAAGTGTTTTACTATCTGGCGATAGGTATGCAACGTGTTCTTTAATTATTCCAAGTATAAAGTACCTTGAGAAGCAGCTGAGTAAGAATAAAAGTGAAACTCCTCCTTTAATTGTAATATTGAAATCACATTTGTTAGAATCTTTACAAACTTACAAAGATTCATATGAATTAGAGAATAATTCCTTTTTATTGTGTGCCACTTTTTTGGATCCAAATTATAAAATTTTTCAATTCTTTGAAAAGTACGAAAAAAAGAAATATTTAAAAATTGTGAAAGAATTTTTGTCAGATTTTTATCTCTCAAAAAGAGTTGGTGAAATAATTCCAATTAAAAAGGTGACAAAGGAATCAAAAAAATTTAAGTTGTCATTTGAGGATGAAGAAGATGATTCCGGAAGTGATAGTGACAAAAATGTAACCTTAGATTTAAAAAAAGAAATCAGTGAATATATAAGATTGTCAGTGAACGAACAAAATGTTTTAGAGATTTGGCATCAAAATCAATATGTTTTTCCAATATTGTATTGCATTTCAACGATGATTTTATGTACACCTGCTACCAGTGCACCAAGTGAGCACCTTTTTTCTGATGCATTAAACAATTTGTATGCTAAGCGAAACAGGATGACGGCTGAATGTTTTCAAATGTTGATGTTTTTGTACGAAAATTTGGAATTTTTTAATTTGGTTTAAAATTGGTGCAATTTAATCAATGTAATACGGAAATATCTTGTTGTAATAATTATTTTTGAATTTATTTTATTGTTCTTCAATAAAAACACTTAAATTTAGAACTTGAACTGTTTTGTTTTAAAAACAATCAAACAACGTTGCAACATGTTTAAAAAATGATTTTATAGAGTTGTTGCTCTCATGTTTGGGATAGGGGGGGGACCCCAGAAACTTGAGGGCTTTTATGTTTCCAGGCTACAATTATCGCAATATTTTGCAAAGTATCATTATCCGATTTTCAATTTTTTTTTTAGAAAATTCAATTGCTTAATTAGACTATAAAACTAAGTGCAAAATATGAACGTAGCAAGTCTTCCCGATTCTATGTTACTTAAGTTTAAGTTTTATTACATTTGTAAATGTATTTTACATTTTCATGTATTAATTATGACCCACCCAAGTTTATATTTCATAATGAATGATTTCATTAACCTTACCTTTTCTTTATAATTCTACAAAAAATGGCGCCTTAAATGCGGTTTATTTAAGTTGATATTTCAAACTTACTTTTTAAATAAGATTGCTTCTAGTTAACTTTAGATCTTACTTTTCACGCTAAAACTCTTATTTTCTAACAAACTATCTACTCCAGCTTGAAGCAATTTAAAGCCAAAAATTGCTGCTGCCTAGTATACAGCCATATTTAATATGATTAAATGAGTTTATATACGACTAGAAATTAAATTTTTGATACCAAAAAAAAATCATTATTTTGGGAAAAATATATCGTAACTTAATTTTTTTTTAACAAAAAGTGAAAATGTACTTTAAAATGATAGATATTCTGCATTTTTTAAGTAATTAAAAAGTGATAAGAAATTTTCTGGTTTGATAAAGCGACCGCTGCCATTTAACAGAATGTTTATCTTATTTTACAGTTTTACACGATTTAATTGCGGAGGTTGCATTTTTAAATGCGGACGATGAGCCTCTCGGTAAATGCTATTAAATGTTTTGCATTTTAAAAACTCTATTAATACGTTTAACATTTGGTATGCATTTTAGAATAAATAAATTTGCCGATTAAAAATTATACTTGCTGAGTATAAGAATATATATATCGATTGCTGAGATTTTCTAATAATTATAATAACATCTTAATTTGCCGAATGATCAAACTAAATATCGGTAATAGCATGGCCTATAAGAGATGGACGTGCAACCTATTTTTTTTTTTTTTTTACGAACCATGCTCATTGCGCATTGTTACAAATCTTTTGTTTTAAACAATAGAAATTAAATTATAAAGTCTGTCGGATTCGTCGAAAACTTTTGGTCTCGTCTAACCAGTTACATCAACTTCCTTATTGTTATTCAAGATAACAGCACTAGATAGCGATTCCACGGCTCAACGAAAAACATTTGACGTTTGAAAAAAAACATGTAACTTTCATGAACTTTACTCTCTTATATCTTTTTGTATGCTTAAGCAAACACCTTAAGGTTTTTTGCATCAATTACTGTTACTCAACCTCTTTCCAGTCATATATAGAAAGTACTATGGCTTATATGGCTTCATTTAAATTTTATCCATATCTTAAGACCACTTTTAAGAAAAAGCTCGAAGCGGGAACATTTTTTTAAAACAAAGCTTTTAGAGGTTAGGATTCCTTAGTACCAAAATGCATCCAATTTTTATAAAACTTTCCGTATACATTAAAAAAGGGATGACGAATCAAATGGAATGTGCACACTTTTTAGCTTTTATACATAAATTTTTAGTTCTTAGCGTTTCAAAACTTCAAGGTTTATTTTTATAGAAAAAAAAAAGTGTTTTTTAAAAGTGTCCAGGTGGAAATGGCAAGTTTACTCTTTCCTCTTTTTATAACAAGTATTTATTTATGTTTTCTTGAAGAATAGGGTCTAAGGATTTGTATATAGAAATTATGTATATATATATAACTATCTTCCTTCGCATATTTTATGACGGTTTTTGTTTTGATTTTGCGTGACATAATGCAAATTTTCGGTGCCATAACAATGCAAATTTTCCATACTCAAGCCCTATACCTTTCGTCAAAAAATCATCAATTATTGCACTACAAAAAATTCAATAACTTTAGATCCGCTTAACTTCAAAGGCCGAATGACCCCTCATTTTTTAAGTCAAGTCAAGCTCTATACAATGATATAAGTTACATATATTTATTTGAATAATAAAAAAATCGTCAAGAATGGCTACAATAGAATCAGATTTTAAGTTTAATTTTATATAGCTAGATATTCCTTATATTTTAAGAAATAACACTGATAATAATATAGAAATTGAGATCATTTACTTAACTACTTTAGTACATGTATAACTAGAGATATAACAAATAATACAAAATATCAACTAGTTTTGTAGCTACTTAGAGAATATTGGTTTCATGTCCAGGGAGCTACACCATCTACTATATTGCTGTAGACTTATTGTTTATGAATATTTTAGAATTTTTTATTTTTATGTTTAACAACAGAAATATATACAGTTAAGGATAAATAACTCATACATAAAATGAATATAAATACAATAAAGAAAAAAATAATTTGTCACAGTTTTAAAGAATTTAGCAAAGCCAATTTATGGCAAACCGCAAGAATAACTAAGTATTTAATATTAACATAGCATGATTTACCAGCTATATATAAACTAATTTTTATTTGACAAAAACAAATGGGTTATTATGTGCCTTTTATGACAAATGAAACAGTATACGAAATATGAAATACGGAAACATGAAATATCTGGCTACATTTTGCAAGATGATTATAAACTTGAATAATTTTTTAAAAGGTTTTGCATTATCAAACGAGTTATAAAAAAGCCCATTAGAAATAACACCTACTAAAAAACAATGCTCAGTGGGATATATATTATGGAGCTTATAGAGTAGTCGAGGCAAAAAATGGCGACATATCGGAAATAAAACTCAAAAAATACAAAAAACTAAGGCTGGTGAATGAAGGACCAAGGAGTTGCATGAAACCAGACCTTGACTAAAAGTTTTATTTAAGCATTTTTACTTTTCGCTTTACTTTTTTTAGTCATTTTAAAATTATCTTTACAGATCTATTTTATTATTGATGGAACTTTGTTTACACGAAAAAAGTTCCCAAATTTACAAATATTTATTTTGGAAAAATGATGAAAATCTGTTCGTGCCGACAACTGATTTCCTTTTCCTTGGTGTAATTTGTTTAGTAAATTGTCAACACGTGAAGTAGTTACTTATCCTGAACAGTCTTATTAAACAAATGCTATAAAATTTAAACTAATACCACGTGATCAGAGTTTCTGTTTAAAAACTAAGGGCAGCCATTTTAATAGATTTTTTTGTTGACGGGTGAAAATTTAGAGTTTGTCGGAAACTCGCATGGCTCGCTGATTTCTGCGGCCTCTTTGATGTAAAACAATAGGTTGCACGTCCATCTCTTATAGTTCCATGGTAATAGATAGTGAGTGTCATACCCCTAACACCACCTTCTCTTCTCGCTTGCTCCAATACTATATATCACTAATATGAAAATGAAAATTTTTAGGCAATGTATAATAAAATCCAATTTTAGGAATGTTACTTATCTGGGATAATTTTTCCTATGTTGTTATTTTAAGCCTTTGAAATAGGGTTGTTAACCGAAAGGTTTCAAAGATTTCTGTAAAAAAATCTTTCAAAAGGGTATATACAATTAGTATTTATTTTTATTCGTAACAAATATATAGCTTTAAAATTTGTCAAAGTAACTTTTGCAAATAATACTTCTGAAAATTAGACTTTCGCAAGTTGCTATTTCAAATAATGCTCTTCCAAAACTTCCAAAAGTTTCACTTTCGGAAGTAGCACTTGAGAAATAAGCGCTTTTAATAACTACGTTTCGAAATCTATAAAGGAAGTTTATTCGCCTAACTGCAAGAAATGTGAAAATAAAATATCTGTATATATCAAACTGTTTGTAATGAAACTTTATCTTTAGTATAGGAATATATTAAATTTTTACTAGTTTGTTTTTTCAAATAATGATCAAAAAATTTATTTCGAAAGGAAAATTTTCGATAAATCCACTTGAAGAACGGTCACTTACGGAAGAAAACTTGAAATTCGTCATAAAAACAAGATTGAAATGTTCCATTTAAAAAAATCCGTTAAATGAACTAAGTAATTAAATGCTCATTACTCATAAGTGTCAATTATCGCGCATACAAATTTTTATGAAGTAAAAAACTGATATTATTTTTTAACTGAGTCCTTTCGGTAGGTTTCAAAAATCTTCTTTCGAAATGAATCGATTAGCAAGTTTCTTTTCGCTTGTGATTCTTGCGAAAATTTTATTTTTCGTATATTGCTTTACCAGCGGCGTGGGCAGGATTTTTTTGATGTTTCAGATATGACACTTTTAGGCATCGTGCGAACTCATAACTCAAGAATGTTGTTAAGTCAAATAAAAATGTTTCTCAAAAAAATTGCGGTGATACGTTAAATTAAACTGCAGAATGTTAATTAAACGTTCAAAGGGTGCGTTTTTTAGATTCCGTGCCCATTGGGTGTTTATAAACAGTTGCAACAACCGCATTGGTAGTTGTCTCAGAGCTGGGACAAAATTCTAATAAAAGTTGATTTAATACGTTACGAATTTTGGACATTCAACCGCCACAATAATGTGCCATCGTGTGTGAAAATTTCATGGCTTCATAGGTTATTCAGTTTTTAGTACTGAAGCTTGTTTTAATCGACTAATTTTAGTTACGCTAAAAAGTTAGTCGACTAAATTTAGTTACGCTAAAAAGTTAGTCGACTAAATTTGGTTAGACTAAAAAGTTAGTCGGCTAAATTTAGTTACGCTAAAAAGTTATTCGACTAATTTATTTACGCTAAAAAGTTAGTCGACTAATTTTAGTTACGCTAAAAAGTTAGTTGACTAAATTTAGTTAGACTAAAAAGTTAGTCGACTAAATTCAGTTAGACTAAAAAGTTAGTCGACTAATTTTAGTTAGACTAATAAGTTAGTCGACTAGTTTTAGTTAGACTAAAAAGTTAGTCGACTAATTTTAGTTAGACTAAAAAGTTAGTTGGGTAATTTTAGTTACGGTTTTTTTAGTTGAGTTAGTTACAATTTTTAGTTTTGGTCACAGCACTAGTCCATTCCTAGCCAGGGAGGTTTATTTTAAACTGACTAATGCAAATATTTTTCTTGTTTAGATAACCCTTTACTGCATATCAAAGATCAAGTTTAAAACCCAGAACAAAAGTTTGTGAATAAAATAAATAAGCGGCTTGCGGTAGCAAAAATGTAATAGTTTCAACAAATTTTAGATTTTTTTGTGCATAAATTTATAAAGAAAATGTCCAAAATCAAAATATGAAACTTGGAGTAACTTTCGCCCAGCGACAATCTTGGGCCAAATTTACTCTAAATCAGGGCTAAATTTATATTAAACAAGTAAATTAACACCAGTTTGCAAACAACAAAAGTAAGTAAGTTTATACACTAAGAACACTTTTAACAACTTACCAAAACAAAATAAAAACACACCAACCAACCGAAAATTCTCCAAGAGTCTGTTTTACATAGTAAAAGTAGGAAGACAACAAAAGGCAACATTTTTTAAAAAGTCACGCTAATACTGCCACTTCAAAGGCGATGCATAAATAAGGTCATTATCTCAATCCTATTGCTAAAATGCAGTACATTGCAATAATTTCCAAATTTGGGCCAAAGTTACCCTAAAATGGCCAATGTTACCCTATCTTAAGGTAGCTTCTAGACATGGTGCAAACTCCAAGCGTTTATATGTTTTTACTTACGTCAAATAAGGATAACTTAAAAAACATTGCGATGATTGGAGAACTAAACCCAAAAATTTCGCCCGCCCCCCCCCCCTGCAATCTTTTTTTTTTGCTCTAATAATCTCAAGATTTATAATTTGTATAAAATATATATAAAAATGCAAAAAATGCAAAAAATGTAGTCATGTTGCTAGGTTAAAAAATTTTACTTTTTTGTTTTAAATGATTACGTTCATATTTTTATCGTGAATTTTTTGAAAAAAGGCATTTTTTAAGTATTTTATTTATATCACCCGAGGGATAGAAACATTTTTTATTTTATTTTCTTATACTTTTCTTTTCTTATACTTTATATTTTATTTTCTTATACTTTTCTTTTCTTATACTTTATATTTTATTTTCTTATACTTTTCTTATAACCAGGGCCGCATTAAAAGGGGGGGGGGGCGACCGGGGCGCTAGCCCCGAGCCCCACAAAAGAGGAACCCCTCATATTATGAAAAAATAAATAAATAACATGCCTTAAATAAGGGTAACGATAATAATAGAGGTATAAGCTACTATACTAAATATAAAGTTTATGTAAACTTTGTATTTTAAAGATTACTTATATTTAATTTATATATATATATTAGGTATATTAGCCAAATTCATATCGCGCGGTTTGTAGGGAAAAAAATAAAAATGGTAGCAAATAAATAACAACAAACTTTCGCATGGTCTATTTGTTTCAATGTAAATGGAATTTGTTTGTATCAAATGTTAATCTATTTTATTAAAAACAGTGGTTTAAGTTGAAATTTGTGTCATTTTAGAAAGAGTTGGTTTAAATTTTAGAAAAATCTTTTTTTAAATGTAAACGGTTTTGTTTATATTAAATGTTAAACTTATTTTATTAGGTACGTGAGTAAAAAATTTCAAATTGTTTGAATACTATAATGTTATATATCATTAGAAAGAGGATTATTACAGTATTTTAAAGGTGAAAAAATTATCAAAATCGAACAATTGGTTCAAAAGTTATGACGGTTTAAGTAGCGATTTTTTCTATATATGGATTTTTTTGAAAAAACTGTGGTCAAAATAATGTTTTTCTTCACTTAAATTGTCATAACTTTGCCAATTCTTATCGAAATACAAATATCTTGGTGTCAAAAGATAGGTGTAAGAGTGGGTTACAACTTTATGTTAAACTCTAACCGGGTGTATCGGATGGACAGAGGGGGCACCAAACCACCACCTCGCCCGTATAAAACTGGACACTTTTTTCAGAAATTTTTTTTTTTTTATTACATAAGCAATATAAATACACAAAAAAGTTATTTTAAATTTATAGTAAACCACCAAAATATACGAGAGGTGAATGTTAGCAATAGAGGTGGGTGTGGTGGCGATTGGTGTATCACACCCTAGGATCAAAAACGACTTGATTTTATAAATATTTATATCTTTACTATAATGAGTAAAATTAGTACACAATATAAAATTATGTTATACAATCTTACGTATAAAAGTGGTGTTTCTATTACAAAGAGGCGTATGCCCACCACCTACCTACCCCCCCCCACCTCTCCACCCAACCTAAAAAAAAAAAAAATTTTTTTCAAAATTTGAACAATAAATTTAAAAAATAAATTAAAAAATTGGAAATAAATTAAAAAATAAATTCATACCAGACAACCACCAAATATGGGAGGTTAATGTAAAACTCACAGTAGATATGTTGATGATGTTTTAGTACTATAATATCAAAAAATGATTCAATTCTTGAAATATCTGATTGAATATTTAAAGTACAACAACAAAGAAGTAAAAAACATACTCCACTAGATTAAAAGATACATTAGTGGTGCATCCATGGTCATCAGAGAGTGGAGTTTAAAAGAGGGCGTATCCAAATATGTCATAAGAAAGAGGCATTCTAATGCCCTTTCCACTTCTCACCAAAAATTATTATTTAATTGGATATATATTACAAAAAAAATTATACAACTACTAATGTGGGGCTATAAGTCAATTGGCTGTAAAAAACATGTCATCTTTCTAACCAAGTATAGCAAAAACCTATAATAAAGTCTTTCATGTGATTATTACATTAACAGAAGTAAGAACCATACAGTATAGTTAACGAGCTAGCCATTTTGTTTGGTTAACAAACAAATTTTCTGTTTCAAAATAAAAAATAAATAAAATATTAAAAACTAATAATAATAATATAAAACTATTTTAAAGAAAATACAATATATTTTTGTCTTGGCTTTTAGTGAATGATTAAAATAATTAATTCCAAAAATGAAACTGTTTTAACCATTTTTAACGATAGACACCACGTGAAGGTAAGCCAGAGCCGTCTATCAAAAAATTTAACAAGTCACAACACTTGCTGTATTATTTAGGCAAGTCACAACACTTGCTATGTAACTAGGCAAGTCACAACACTTGCTATATTATTTAGGCAAGTCACAACACTTGCTACATAGTTTATGCAAGTACAACACTTGCTGTATTATTTAGGCAAGTCACAACACTTGCTATATAACTTAGGCAAGTCACAACACTTGCTATATTATTTAGGCAAGTCACAACACTTGCTATATAATTTATGCAAGTCACAATACTTGCTATATAATTTATACAAGTCACAACACTTGCTGTATTATTTATGCAAGTCACAACATTTGCAATACATTTTTGGCAAGTCACAACACTTGCAGTGTTATTAAATTAATTAATTGTAACTCACCGGAAACAACATCAGCAGCAAGCTGGATCTTTTTCATGCAATAGTCAAAAGCTTCATTATCAGTTTCATCATCTTTCCAGTAAGAAATGGTGTAAATGAAGTCATTTTTTCTTTTATTAACTTTTTTTACTCTGCCGCGATATAAAACACTTTTGCATGTCTTTGGATCGTACCATTCATGTTCTAGTTTCTTCCCAACAATTCTATCTGACATGACATCTTCTAAATCAAATAGTTGGTCATTGGATAAGTGCTTGTATGAATTAATAATCTCTTCAAAATTTAATTTAGATAGGTCACGCTCTAACTTTCTTTTTTCTTTTTCATCCATTTTTTGGCGCTTGATTTTTTGTCTTTTGCAAATCTCATCTCCTACTTTGCATCGATAGAGTCGATTTGTAAATCTGTTTTTACGTGCTACATTAATTGACCATTTAACAATCTTTTCTCTTAAACTTAAATCTAGAGTGTCTAGATAGTCGACAGTCCTATTCTTTTTTAATCTAAGAACTGTATTTGATAAAGAACTGTATTTGAAAACTAATAGTAAATGACTAAATACTAAATTAATTCATATAATAGGGATATAACTGACTGATCCTCTGTAAAGCAAGTTCATCTAAACAAATTAAATTAACTTTATTTTTACAAAGTAATATAAAAATTTGCATATAGTAAGTCATTTGTATATATATATATATATATATATATATATATATATATATATATATATATATATATATATATATATATATATATATATATATATATATATATATATATATATATATATATATATAAAATAACTACCGATAGTGGCCAAATAATAATTTAAAATTAATTTAATAAATTTATATAAAAATAACTTATTTATTAGTTATAAATTATAATTTAAAGGCTTTCCTTGTTAAATAAAGACAACGTTCAAACTTCAAATTAGATATGATTCATAACTAATTTGATTCATATATAAACTATATTATGAATATGATACAAAATACAATGTGAAACCTTTATTTTCTTTCTCCATTTTGTATCTAAATGAAATATAAAATTTAAGTCTTATTTTATTATTTACTAAAAATCCTTTTAATAAAACAATTTTGTTTAAATTTACATATTTTTAAATCATATTTTCACTATAAAGTATCTAGATTTATAATATCAATTTATGAAATAAGTTAAATATTGCTAAGAATATTATTAATATGAATGTT
Source organism: Hydra vulgaris (assembly GCF_038396675.1). NCBI lineage: Eukaryota > Metazoa > Cnidaria > Hydrozoa > Anthoathecata > Hydridae > Hydra > Hydra vulgaris. Next base: position 18,481,865 of record NC_088922.1, read on the forward strand.
ATATATAAAAAAATATATATATATACAAATAATCAATGGACCTCTCTGTCTCCCGCGCTAACAACAGGGAAAATGTAAATTAGGTAACAAAAGTGCAGCAAGAAATAGGGTAACTGCTACATAATATTTTTCAACGAAATTTGGCAGGTGCATAGATAAATGAATAACTTAAAAATAAAAATTGAATAGATAAAATATGGACTATATCCTGGACATTAATTTCATCACAGAAGTACAACTATAACTTTGACATCAATAAACTCGGTAATATATCAATTGAGTATAATTAAAACCAAATTAATAATAAGCTTCAACTATTCTTCTTTCTAAAAATACTCTATGTTGATAACGAATACTAAAAAGTTATTTCAGAAAGCCTTCCTCAAGCACGCTAACTTTGAAGAGACTGCGAAACTCGTGGCACAAAATTTTAGCACAAAATTCGGTTCCGTAAAACGCAATTGTCACGTACCTAATTTTATCAAAAATTTTTGTTTACTTTTTAAGTTATATAAGGTCAAAAAAAATCTAATCTTTGAATAAAGTGAAATGTGTACTGTGGCTCAAAGAAACTAGTAAATTAGTACGCATTTAATAGCTTTTATAAGTTATTATCCATATAAAAAGTTCAACATTTGGGTCAAACTTCTATTGGATAGCATTTATTTTCAAATATACATTAGGAACAACTTTAGTATTAGCTGATCATCAATACTTTAAACAGTGATACAGAGTCTCAAAAAAAGACTTTGGCTTTAAAAGTCATATAGGGTTTATGAAATTGTCATATCCCTAATATATATATATATATATATATATAAATATATATATATATATATATATATATATATATATATATATATATATATATATATATATATATATATATATATATATATAAATATATATATATATATATATATATATATATATATATATATATATATATATATATATATATATATATATATATATATATATATATATATATATTTATAATTTACATATTAAGTTATAGCAGTAACATTGAACTTTAAAATTTAATCTTTTTTAGAAAAATAATGTCGGACAAACATAAATCTTTTCGCAATTATGAAAGTGGATCTTCAAAGCGTAAGTCAGCTCAAGAAAAAGAGAAAAAAGCACAGGAAGTTTTTGCAAAATCAAGAAAAATTAGTACTTTTTTTAGTAAACGAGATGGAGATTTAGATTCTTCAAAGTCACTACCTAGAACTTCAGCTATACTACCACCACTTGAGGAGTTTCTATCGCAAGACATTGGTGATAATCAAACAATAGCAGAAGCAGATAAACAACAGGAAGCAACAGTAGCTATGATGGCAAATGTTGTAGCAATTGAACATGAACATGACTCTATGCTTGAATTTGGGAATGATTTTGGTTTGTGGCCAGAATTAGCTTCAACGGATATGATAACATTTTGGGTAGAGAAGGGACCTACCTTGTTGTTGCAAAATTGTGATCAAGATACCCTAAGGAAATATTCAATATCACAGAAACTGGAAAAACCTGATGGCTCAACCTTTTTTTGGAAAATAACCCTAAGTTTGTTCCTACGAAAAACAACAAATAGTGAAACATGTCAACGTAAATGGTTGTGCTTTTCCTCACACACAGGAAAAGTATACTGCTTTATTTGCAATTTAACTGGGTCCAAAAGTATCACTACTAATTTTTCAAGTTCTAGTTTTTGCTATTGGAAACATGCCTCAGTGCATGTCAGTGAACATGAATCATCTAAAGGCCATCTAGAAGCAATTATAACTTTGGCCTAGCGTTGCAAAAAGTCTGGAGGAATTTACCATGAGATAGCAAAGCAGGAATCTGAAGTATGTGTGTACTGGAATCAAATACTGCAACGTGTAATAAGTACTATAAAGTTCATTGCAAAACGAGGGTTAGCTTTTCGAGGTGATAATGAAATTGTTGGATCACCACACAATGGGAATTATCTAGGAACTTTAGAACTGCTGAGTGAATATGACACTTTTCTTGCTGCTCACATTAAGATGCATGCGAATAAAGGAAGAGGCCATACCAGTTATCTGTCTTCCACTATTTGTGAAGAAATTATAATTTTGATGGGCTCACAAGTTTTAAAGTACATTTTCTGTTCCATCAAAAAATCAAAGTATTTTTTGATAGAACGGAAAATGTACTTAAATGTACTGTCGATTCTACACCAAATGAGGCTCATATTGATCAGTTAACTGTTATAATTCGTTACATGGATATTGAAAAGTTAATAACGAATGAGAGATTCCTGACTTTTATCCCTAATACAGGTCACACTGGTCGTGAAATGACAGAGGCATTATTGAAATATCTGGAATCCAATGGAATCAGTTTACATGACTATCGAGGTCAATCATATGACAATGCTGTCAACATGAGCGGTAAATATTGCGGAATGCAAGCTTTGATAAAGGAACAAAATGATCTATGCATTTATGTCCCATTTGTGCACATTCGCTGAATTTAGTTGGTAAGGCAGCAGCAAATACATGTTCTGCAGCAGTGAAATTCTTTGACTTTGTTCATAAAGTGCACGTCTTTTTCACAGCATCACCTTCACGTTACCAAAATACATGTTATATCTTTATATGTTTCATGTCTATTGATTGTTTTTATTTGTCCATACATTGCTTTAGCATTACCCCCAATTTATATGATGGTCAAACCTTATGCGGAGTTACTTTAGATTTTAACACATTACATTACAATACAATTTCAGTACCGGTAAACGGTACTAAACGTTAGCTATGCTTGCTTGAAAATCTTTCTCGAGGGCCCCTACAAATTTCAGTGCCCCAGGGCCACAATTAATTAATCTGGCCCTGCTTATAACCAAGGGATAGAAACATTTTTTATCTTATTTTCTTATACTAACAATGGTATATGGATGGTTAAGCGCCAAACCAGCCTATACAACAAAGTTGAAAAAAATTAGTTTATATTAAAAATGATTTATGTAGCGTTTCTTTGCAAACACCAAAATACAATAATTAAAATTTTTAAGTGCACTGAACTGCAATTGTTTTAATTTTTTTGGTTTAGTGGCTTTTGTTAAAGACTTTTTAACTTTGCGTCAAATTATCTCATTTCAACATATTCGTTGTATAAGCTGATTCGACGCAAAGTCATCCATATGACACTCTAAAAAAAATTCAGTCAAAATGATTAAGATTTATAGTTTTTATAACAATTTTAAAGTCAAGTACTTTTGATGCATTTGACGATTTTCAACAACAAATTTTTGAGTATTATTGGAATCGTTTTATTTATTTCTATAGAAACAAATTTTCTATTTTAATCAGTTATGCAAAAAAATATAATACGAATAAGATTATGATGTTTTATTAAATGTTTTTGACAAATCGCTCAATACAGGTGTTTTTCCAGATAAACTTAAAATTGCAATTATTACACCCATTTTTAAAACATGAGATGAAAGTCTGGTTTTAAATTATCGACCTATTTCAGTGTTACCAGTTTTTTCTAAAATCCTCGAGCGTATCATGTATAATAGGCTATTTTCCTTTTTCGACGAAAAAAATTTTCTTTATTGTAACCAATATGGTTTTCGATCAAGTTACTCTACGGAGCATGCACTTATGCAACTAGTTGAAGTTATCAGTGGAGCATCTTCTCATAACAATTTCACTTTACGTATATTTCTAGATTTGTCAAAAGCGTTCGATACCGTTAACCATCAAACTTTACTAGATAAAATAAAATATTATGGAATATGCCATACATACCATAAATGGTTTACCAGTTACTTAACTGATAGAAAACAGTTTATATCTTTAAATGACGGTTTTCAGACAAACAAACTTAAAATATTATGTAGGGTTCCACAGGGCTCCATCTTAGGCTCCTCTACTATTTCTAATATACGTCAACGATCTATATAAAGCATCAAATACTATGTCTACCATCATGTTTGCAGATGACACCCCTTTATTTCATTCTCACAATAACATTATTTCTCTATTTCAAGTTGCAATCAATGAACTAGAACAAATATCAATCTGGCTTAACGCGAACAGCCTATCTTTAAACACTGTTAAAACTAAGTTTTCCTTATTCCATTCTAAACGAAAGTTTCAATATATTCCTAAATCCTTACCAATGCTGTATATAAATAATATGGAAATTGAGCGCTCTTTCACAAATAAATTACTTGGTGTCTTAATAGATGAAAACTTATCCTGGAGAGATCATATTAAAATATATTAGCAATAAAATCTCAAGAAATATTGGTATTTTATATAAAACCCGTCAAATCTTAGACAAATCTACCCTAACTCAGCTATATTTTGCATTCGTACATAGTTATTTATCGTATGGTAATATTGTTTGGGGTAGTACAAACAAATCTAAACTCAAATGTCTCCTCAAACAACAAAATCTTGCAGCACGCTTTATTTATTTTCAAAATCGCTTCACAAACGCTAAACCTCTTTTTAGAAGTATGAGGGCACTTGATATTTATGAAATAAATGTATTCAAAATCACACAATTTATGTTCCAACATCAATTTTAAAAAAACTCCGAAGGTTTTCGAAAATATTTTACCTAAAATATCAAACCGATACAACACTCGATCAACCGGAAATTATAAAAAACCTTTCCCTATATCAAAACTTACGAGCTTTGCCATTTCCTATCGTGGCCCAATGCTATGGAACTATTTTACAAGCATGAGTTGTAAACTAAGAGAAGCCAATACCTCTCAAAAACTCAAAAAGAACATAATTGAACTAATTGTCAATCAAGATTCCTTACTTGATTTTTTCTAACAATAAACTTTTACTGTCTTTTTTATTATCAAAGGTTACTGATGGTTAGATTTTATTTTCTTCAGGTTCTCCAGTCTTGAAACTACTATATATGATAAAGTGTATTTTGTATTTAATATATTTAAATATTTTATATGTCGAAAATCATCTTTAATTGTAAATAGTTGCTTGACAAAAATAAATAAATAAAAAATAATAAAATAAATAAAAATGCAAAGACACAAATAATTTTTATAAATTTACATAAAAATATTTATCAAAATATTAATTTATTTAAAATTACTATATTAGTTTATTAATGTTAATCATAATAGTAGTCAGGGAAATCAACATCACTGTTTTTTAAGTCTTGTAATAATTCACTGAAAAAAGCTCTTTCTTCTTCGTCTGCCTCTTCTTCCTTATCGGTCTCTTCTTCTTTATCACTCTCTCATTCTTCAACCAAGTTCTTCTTCTTCCAAGTCACTTTGCCTGGTTAAATTTACTTTTTTGGCATAAATTTTTTGTTTTGTTTTGGTAAAAAGAAATTTTTTCATGATTTTTATCTAATTTAAAGTCGAAAACTGTTGATTCGCATTGGTGGGTTTTAAATCGCTTATATTTCAATAGAAACGAATTTTCTATTTTAAACAGATATACACGTTTTGTTTCGCACACTTACCCAAAAACTACTACAATAAGATACAAAAAATGATTTTCTATGATTTTGCCTTTAATAAACTGAGCTTATTCGGTTTTTAGAAATATTAGTAAAATTGATTCGTTTTTCGATTTTTTATTTAATCATCGAGAGAACCTGAATTGCTGCTACAATTAAACGAGGGAGGATGGATAGCACTGTTTCTTGTAGTAATCGATTTGTTGAATAAAAAACCCTTCAGCCAATTAAACTCACACTTTAAAAAACGGGATTTGCAACGTTTGTATTTTTATTTATCATTTTCAATTTGCATTGGTTAACCGCAAGTAAAAAGACGCATTTTAAAAAGTTGTTTTTCTTTTGAGTTAAGACCATAATAAGTCTTCTGTTTTTCTGTAAAGTTCTGCATTTTTCAGCAAGAACACTTCTTGACAAATTTATATCTTTATTTATGTGTTTAAATATTTCTAAACGAGTCAATAATAATAGTTAATAAACTAATATAGTAATTTTAAATAAATTAATATTTTGATAAATATTATTTTTATGTAAATTTATAAATATCATTTTTGTCTTTGCATCATAATCTTATTTGTTATTATATTTTTTTGCATAACTGATTAAAATAGAAAATTTGTTTCTATGGAAATAAATAAAACGATTCCAATAATACTCAAAAATTTGTTGTTAAAAATCGCCAAATGCATCAAAAGTACTTGACTTTAAAATTGTTATAAAAACTATAAAACTTAATTATTTGAACTGAATTTTTTTAAGAGTGTCATATGGACTTTGCGTCAAACCAGCCTATACAACAAATATGTTGAAATGAGATAATTTGATGCAAAGTTTAAACGGCTTTTGTTAAAAGTCTTTAACAAAAGCCACTAAACCGAAAAAATTAAAATTGCAGTTCATTGCACTTAAAAATTTTAATTATAGTATTTTGGTGTTTGCAAAGAAACACTACATGAATCATTTTTTAATATCAACTAATTTTTTTCGACTTTGTTGTATAGACATTTAAAACAAAAAAGTAAATTTTTTAACATAGAAACATGACTTGGTTATTGGTATTTACAAAAAATTTTAAATTTTTCGCATTTTTATATATATATATATATATTATACGAATTATAAACCTTGAGAATATTAGAGCAAAAAAAAAGATTTCGTGTTAATAGCTAAAAATTTATCATAATGCATGAACATATGCAGCTGAATTTTTTTATGAGGTATTACCATAACCAGGACTTAATAAAGATTGAGATAGATTAGCTTGAGAAGGAAGTCTTTTAAACAAACAGCGAATTCCAAATTCCAAAAAGCTGCATTTTTTTACATTTTTTTATAGAAAATTTTGAAAGTTTTTTTCACTTTAAGTAAGTGAAGTCTATTTGACGTAGAAGTTTAGATATCTTAAACAACAAAAATATACGCACAAAAAAATTTAATTTAATGAATAATTAAAAAAAAAAAAATTTGAAATTATAACTTCTATACTTTTTTAACGAAACTTTATTACAAAAATGACGTCATTTAAGTCCATGTAGCTCTCCTGTTAATAAACATAAATAACAAATCTATATATTTTTAGATAATATAAGCAGCATGATTCATCAAAAATAATAATAGTTTTATGTTTTGAAAATCTTTTAATTATGGCCAATTTTTTGAGGTTTTGCGCCACTGTGTCCTGTTTGGTATTGTGGTTTATCCTCCAATGGCTAATTGCCATACAGAGGCCACATTACCATGGTCCGCGAAGACATGCTCAGCTCACTTAAGAGCATCATTACCCGCTTCGCAGACAAAGAGTAAGTGATTTTGAGAAGAACGAAGGAATTTAAGTCAGTGTCAGAAGAAGTCGAGTTAGAAAAATAGCATAGAGAAAGCAGTCAGATTTTGCACGAGAATGTTAGAATGTGCAACTCATACTATTAATTAGGTCACCTAATTAATGTATGAGTATAAACGCAGTCATTATTGCTGATGACGTTTGTTTACACTTATTAAAAAAACTTTGTCCCTTTTGGACCAAGGTTTTCGGTTGATTTTATGATCCTCTTTGCCGTATGCATTTATATGATCTGCTCCGCCGATCTGTACTACTCCTGCCGACTGTACCTATCCAATATTTACAACCTCATTTAATCAGTATATATTTCAATCATTATATACAGTTTATGGGATAGTTGTTACATTTAAAGGTCATTTACAAATAGTGTAAGCCAATACAAAGTAAAGACCTAATATCTAAGATAATAAATTTATTGTTAATAGTTAATTTATTTGAGTGTGTTAATATTATACAATAAAGTTATTTTTTATTATTGTTATGTTGTAAATAATTTGTTTTTGTTATCACTTTTATCTAATATTAATAATATTTGATAAAAGTGGTAATAATACTTACAACGTTTATAATAAATTATTGTATTTGTGATCATATTTGTTATGATTATTATTATTTATTGAATTCATTTAACATATTATTAAATAATATTGGTAATATTATTTCTATTATATATATGAATCATAAATAATTTTGAATTTGTTATTTAATTAGACTCATAAAATACTCTGTAATCCATGTAATATGCTTGAGCATTTTATGCTAAATGCTTTCAATTAAGAGACTATATCTCTTAATTGAATATAATTTCCTTTCAAACAAAGGCAATTAGCATATAATGAACAAGTGCATTTTATAATAAGCTAGTCTTATTTTATGGATTACATAAAATGCACTAGCTTATAATATAACCTAATACATTAGCTTATATATTCTTTAAGTTATATATATATATATATATATATATATATATATATATATATATATATATATATATATATATTATATATATATATATATATATATATATATATATATATATATATATATATATATATATATAAAACTTAAAGAAACTTTGCATTAAAAGATATTCAATAAATTTTTTTTATAATCCTTAGTATTTTAGTGCTTGTTTTGTAAGTATGAACATTTATTTATGCATAGAGAAGTAATTGGTATCTTTTCACAACTTAATTATTATGGTTATTCAAGTAAAAAAGTAATGGATTCATTTTCAACATGAGTGTTAAAGAGTCTTAAAATATTAAAAATACTACAAAATCGTTTTTACTAAATTTTCTGTTTTTATTTACTTACATTTTAAAATTTGTTTTATGTTTATACACTTCAACAATTATTTGAAAATTTTAATTCATTTTTGTAGCTTTTTTCTTAATTTTATTTCTGAAATTCGGTAATATAAAAATTGTTGTAGATATTGTGCACCATTGATCTTTATCAATGGTGTACTTTATCTACAGTAATTATTATGTGAAAGTTTTTAAGTGTATTTCTTTTTTAAAGAAAGTCAATATATATATATATATATATATATTTTTTATTTTTTACAAACCAACTTTGTTTTTTATTTAAAAAGGTTGAAAACATAAATAGTTACAAATTTTTAAAAAGTTGCAATTATTATAAAAAAATTTTTTTATCATATATATATATATTATATATATATATATATATATATATATATATATATATATATATAACAGGCTTGGTCGGGAAGGTGTGCGATTTTATGTTATAATATGACCACTCAAATAATACTTACTGATACTTAAAATACGCTGACATAAATGGTTTTTAATTATGTTAAAAATAAATAACTTGACACATATATCTTTATTAACGTATTTATATTAGGAAAACGCTATCAAATTAAGTAACTAATGATATTAATTAGGTTTGATTCAAATCGTTAGTGGTGTACCTTACGCTAGTGTGGTATGACCAACTTTGTACTTATTATTTATTGATGACTTATCATCTGTAGTGAACAATCTCAAATGTACAATAAAACTTTTTACTAATGATTTAAAGTTATACAGTTTGTATCGTTATATGAATCATAGCCACAATTCAACTGTTGCTCTTGATAGTATAATTATTTTGGTCAGATTTTTGGCAAATGCTAATTGCCAGCAAGAAAGTGACCGGGGCCCTGGCAAAATTATAAGACTTGGCGGGGGTTGATAGCCAGGGCTAGAAAAAAGTTTATAATACTTTATATTTTATAATTTTATCCTTATATTTACTATTCATTAAATACCTGCATATATTTATTTATTTTTAAACTCTAATTTACTTCCAGCAAAATTGCAAGCAACCACTATTATGTTATGAGTTACTTTAAAATAGAGAATAAGTTATAATACTAAGAAACGGTTAACTGAAGACTTTAAAAAACGTAGGTTTATAAAAAAGGAAAACATATAGGTGGGTAAGAGTTAAATAGGCTTTTTTGAAGAAAAAAAAATGGATTAATAAAAACTTTTATAGCATGAAGGGAGTTTAAGAATGCAACTTGTTGAATAAGTAGCCAGGCAAGAATGAGTTTTGGTTTATCATAATAGAGATGATAGCTTGTTTGACCATTGATCATGATAGTATTTGTAAAAAAAAAAGAAAGAAATGCAACCTTACAATAATGGGAGAGTGGCTCAAGCTTGGTAGATAAAGCAGGCCTAATTACATTTACAATGTGCTTTTAAACTTTGTCTGAGAATGAGAGGGTTGCTATTCGTCAATATAGGAATGTCAACAATGTTATAATATTTGTTTGCAGTAAATAAATGAGTTTTTTTCTCCTACAAAAGTTGAATTAGATTAAAAGTAGATTTTAAATCCAGACCTAAAATCCAAAAGCCACTGCAAGCTCCAAGCTGCTACAGAAGAGAAATCAGATTAAATATCAGCTGCTTGCTCAAAGCAATCAAAAGATGAAGACTTTTTGATTGCTTAGTCAAGACACGAGTTTAAAACTGAGTCCTCAGTAAATAGAGCCACTTGAGATTTTAGATAACATTTTCATGAAGGTTTCCATTTTAGATAAGAAACAATACAGGAGCAAAGATAGAGCCTTGTGGTACCCCTAAAGTTAATCGAAATGATGAAGAGTGTAAGCCTTCAAGAATAACTTTAATATTGCAGTTAGAAAAAAGTAATTTAATAATCTCAAAAAATTTATATAAAGAAACTAATAATAGAGTGAAGACTAATCGTAGGATAGTTAGAGAGGTCAGAGTGTTTTATAGAGTTTTTAAAATTCAGATTAACTTATTTAGCACTTTTTAAGAGTTTGGCAAAAATTGAAGAGAGTTCTGGAGAACACTTTTTTAAGACAATGATGGAAATCTTGTCTGGAGCAATATATATATATATATATATATATATATATATATATATATATATATATATATATATATATATATATATATATATATATATATATATATATATATATATATATATATATATATATATATATATATATATATATATGATAAAGTGGTTGATGTAATTCTGACCTGTCCTATGATAATGTTTAAATTAGTAAAAGGCTAAAAAAGAAAAATGGATCTATTCCTACTTCTTCTGTCTCTAGGATCATCAATCAATTTGATACTGTGTATTCATGTCCCCCATTGGTTTTATTTGAGTTTTAGGACTATAGAAAATGTCAATTAGTTTCGGATGATGCTGGAGAGCGTTATTGTTTCACAGAAGTTTGGTCTGGTTTACATTTTTTGAAAATATCAAACCAGACCAAACCAAAAATGAAAGGATAGATCTATCTAAACTTTATGCAGAAAGTATAATAAAAAATAATTCTCTTCCAAATTCAGTTGAAGATCTGCAAGGAAGGTAACTGGATTTGGGCATTAGAAATGGCAACAAAAAAAAAATTGTAGTCTGTGCGATCAACTCAATGAGTTGAACAAAAAGTATAGAACTTTAAATCCAAACACTTATAGTCTTCTTACCCTATCACTAATTCATAATTTGAATTAATTCATAATATATCATAATATCATAATTTGAACTCAGTTGTCTTTACTTTAATCCAATGTTTTTGAAAAATAATTTGGAAGAGTTACTAGTTAAAATTGAAAATAGAAATCCTATCCACACATCACTGCAGTCACAGAAACATGGTTCACTACTACATCCTTAACAAATGTAGACTATTACACTGTGTACCTTGGAAATAGAACAATTTGTAAAGGGGAGTTGGAGCAATTTATATTAGAAAATATATACTTTAATTTGAATCCGAGTTCAGTGATAAAAAAATGGACGAGTAAATATGGTGTCAGTTTTCAGTTGGATATGATATCTTGTTAATAGGTATCATTTATTGCCATCTGTTCACTCAATATGAGTCTAATTTACAAATCAAGGAGTCAATCAAGTGTGCTAAAGTTCTAATTGATGGTTGGAAATTTACATTGTTTAGAGTTCTATTTGTTGGTGATTTTAGTTACAGTGATATCAGGTGGATTGATTTGGGTGGCCAATATAAAAGTGGTAAACAGTCTAGTCAACTTTTTTAGATACTATTAATGTTTATTTTCTATCACAGTTTGTCACATAACCAACTTTCATCAATAAAATGCTTGACCTAGTACTGATTATATTTATGTTATTATTGGCAGACATACAGATGGCAACTTAATATTGTTCAAAGACATGTACATTTTTCTGATAAAACAGCATATAACTAAGTTCAATGTGTCTTTTAGTTTGAAAAAATGTGATTCATTAATTCTATTAAAGCAGCAACTAAAGAAAAATTTCGACCATTAAAAAAATTACACTGTGCTTCTAGTAAATTTAAAGACAGTATTCCAGTTTTATACAATAAACAAAATCGTCTGGTCAAAAAGGTTGTTGGTGATGCAGTACTATAGTTTGAGAGTGAAGTCATCTCTACAAGTCTTTCTTGAAAAAGCTTTACTCTTATATAAACAGCCAAAATCTTGTAAGAATGATATTCATTATCTCTTTTAGACCATGATGTAGCAAAATTATTCGATAAGAAGTATACTGCTTAAACAATCAATTTTTAAAGCATTTTCGTCACCTGTAACTCACTCTGAATTTCCTAATTTTTCTCCATGAACCAAAGTTGTTTGTTCTCTAGTTTCAACCTTTTTTTGAAATTATTGTAATATCGAAAAGTATTTATCTACGCTTGATATTTTGAAAGGTGCTGGTGTTAATAGAATTTATCCTCAAATGCTCAAAGCTTGTTCTAAAGGTTTCAGTGTGCCTAATTCATCAAGTCCTTTGATTATGGTGAAATACCATTTGGGTGGAAACTTGTTAGTAAGACACCCATATTCAAAAAAAGGTTTATGTTTCTATCACCTCTGTACCTGGTAAAAATTTGGATCATTAATAAAATTGCAATAATGAAAAAGAAAGAATAATGCGTGATGTCATGAATGAATACCTAGTAAAACATAATCTGTTATTTTGGCATCACCATTGTTTTGTAAGATTTAGATTATGCATTATAAATCTTCTTGAAGTACTGGTTATTGTTACTGAAGCTTTAAGTAATGAGTGTGTTGCATTGTTTATCTTGCTAGACTTTGCTATAGCTTTTGATCGTGTGTCACATGTTCTGCTTTATCTCACATGGCTTGCAATGGTTTTTGCAATAAAATTCTTGATTGGTTCAAGAACTTAACTCTAACTCTTAACTCTAGAAAACAGATTATTACTTTAGGCAATTTTTCCTCTGAATGGATGGAAGTCTTGACTGGTGTCCCATAAGGATCAGTCATAGCATCTACTATTTTTTCTCTTCATCATTGATATGCCAGAATCAGTTAAAACTTGCAATCCTTTTGCCATTAATAGCCAGTTGGTTGCCAAAATAAAAACCTGTTATTGACTTGGTGTATGTTCAGGAGGACATTGATATCTTATGTGAATGGTCAACGCTTTGGTGCACTGATAATAGAACATAAATAAATGCAAAGTTCTAAAGTTTAATGGTGGTTTCTCAGAATCTGATATCCTCTTGACAATGTTGGACACAAGTGGTAGTGGCAATCCTCTTGAAGCTGTATCTGTTGATGGATTGGATTCTCACAAATTCTAATTAATTATAAACTCCAATAAATAACTCAAATGGTCAAAACAGATTAGTCAAGCTACTCTTAAAACAAATAACTCAAAAGAACTTTTAAAAGACGGATTTTAAATATCTTAATGAAACTTTATGCAGCATATGTATAGCTGATATTGAAGTACTGTGCACCAGTTTAGAGCCCTTCTCTAAAAAAAGATGTAGAGCAACCAAACTCATTCCACAAATGCTCAACATGAAATACAAATTATGACTGGCAAATCTTAGTCTCAGCTTATTAGCTGAACGTAGATCAAGAGGTGATCATATTCAATCTTTTAAAGTTTATAAAAATTCAACAGTCAACTTGCATCAGGAAAGTAATTAAGTGAGTTCTTTCGCATGTAATATACCTGCAGGTTGTCTTCATAAAACTGAACAAGAAAATACCAGAAAAGTCAAAGACACAACTTTTTTAAAAAGCAAGTGGTGTCAACATGAAATGCTTTGCCTACTTAGATAGTTGCTGCTAATTTGGTCAACGAGTTCAATATCAATTATGACAAATGGACTCGTTCTCTTCAGGGTGTCATTAGATACTTGGCTTGTCGTCAAAGTTCTATTGTAGAAAATTACTACAATATGTATATAATATTATATATATATATATATATATATATATATATATATATATATATATATATATATTTATAAATATATATACATATATATAATATATATATATTAAGGTGGTTCTAAAAACAACTTTTTCTGAAAATGACTGCTGGCACCCTGAATATGTTGTATATAATTAAAAAAATGCTAGATTTAAGAAATTTTTGAATAAAAAATATTTTAAGGGGTTGCTACCGACCCTCGAACATTCAGCAAAACCTCTTTCCAAAATATCTCAATAATTTTCAACACAATTGGTTTAAATTATTTCACAAACAAAAAAATACTATTGCATTGTAATCATTATTATCAATAACTTGAGTTTTTTGAAAAGGTGACTTATGCCACTTTCGTTTTTTTTTTTTTAAATTTTTTTTTATTTGCCTCCTCAAGGCCAAGAAGGCCACTACAGATGAGGAGGCTACTTAATAGTGGTTATAACCCTCTCTCAACTCTATAACTCCGAAACACAAACGTCGACGAACAAGACTGTTGCACGGATAAACAAGCTGAGCGCGGTACTACCAGGGACGTGGTGGGGATCGAACTTGGAACTTCTTGCTTATGAGGCGAGCGCTTTACCACTACACCACTACCGCACTTTCAAAATAAATGGCTTATTTTTACTTTACATTACAAGAGTCATTATTTGTTACTTTACATTAAAATTGTGTAATAAGATTGTGCTGATAAGTTACATATATTTATAGCTTGTTGATGATATTTATAAATAATAATTCTTTTTTTTTCAATGTCAAGCAAGATAGCTGAGGTTTCAGTTTTTTAAGTTTATGTTATTCAGCTATGTTTTCACTTTATCCAAAATTTTTGTGAAGTAATTAAAAATTTATTAACTTTTGTAAATATAATTTTATAAAATAAATTTTTAATGTAGCCTAAAAAAGATCAATGGACACTGTGTATGAGATTGTTGATCAAGTTTTGGTGTTGCGGATAGGTAGTTTTGTGCTTGAACTGAATCTTAATCAAGTCTGGCCTGTTCCTGTGTTTTCTTTTGTTTACTTTTTATTTTGGAAAAAGACTGGGTTTATCAATATAAAAACCAAAGCTATCCAATTATCAGATAAGCCAAATATTGATGATAAGTTATATGTGCCAAAAGATTTGGTAATTTTTTTTTCTGTTCTGATCATTTTTGTTATTGTTTGTTTTTCTATTTATTTGTAATATAAAATATTGTTTTTTGATGGGTCAGTACACAAAATTAGCAATTTAAGAAGTAAAAAGACTTATTTTTTTAGTTTCCATATATGGAGGTTTCTGCCATATATGGAAACTAAAAACTTTGTATCTTATCAGCAAACTTTTTAGAAGTTTGCTGATAAGATACAATTCAGTAAGAAATTATGGACTTTCAAAAATGGCTCCAGCTAAAACTTAAAAAATTGTGCTTTAACTTCAAACTACTTGTAAACATTGATTTTAATAATAAACTTTTTTTCTACTATTTAATTAATAGACCTTATTACAGTGGTTTCAAAAAAAAGCGTAGTATAAATTTCCATAAAGTGGAAATTTATGGAGAAGTCACGAAGTCTGAGCATGTATTAAAAACAATAAAAATTGAGTTATTGATGTACTTTAGTAGGCATTGTATATTATAATAAAAAATATATATTTAAAAAAAAGTTTTATAATCAGTATTATAAATGAGTCTTAAAATGCCTGAATTAAAGTCAGTTTAAAAAAAATCTTTGTCTCCTCACTACCCCCCTACCCTATCCAATTTGTTGTTAAAAAGCATCTATTTCAAAAAGACTTATTAGTTATTACAAAATGAACTTTGATTGAAGTTCATTAAAATTTTCTATGATGTCAAGATTAGGTTTCGTAAGTTTAGTGAACGTAGACTAAATTGGTGTATTCCTGTTGGAGATGCTTCAGATTTCTACTCAGTATGTTTTTGTGAGTACCACCTGAATGCAAAATTTTATTGCATTAAAAAAACTAAATATTTTGGAATATAAAGACCTCATGACATTGGTTGTATGTGACTTAACAAAATTACACTTCAATTTAAGTTGCAGTACAAGGTTTCTATTAAAACAACAGTCAAGCATCATTGCATCCTTTTGTTATTCATATTATGGAAGAAAATAAGATAAAATGTAAAAGCAGGCCTTATAAGATTTTATTGTGTAACCAAAACGCTAATCAATGTTATTTTAACAGAGCTTTGATATTTACATCTTTAAAAGTTAAGTTGCGTCATTAGTGTATTTTAAAGTATTGCATTGTATTTAATTTAATTTTAAATCGCATTAAAAATCATTAAAATTAATTTCACAAATATTAGTGATGAAATCTAAATTCGGTATTAGAAAAAGATTATATTTCCTTAGAATTTATTTCTTAAAATAATCTTATACTTAACATAATCTTTTGTTTGTTCACAAATATTTTAAATAAAGATGATAAACAGTTTATAGATGTACTTTATCAGTTACCAATAAGATAATCGTGAATGTAATTTTTGTTCATAAATAAATTACATCAAAAGAAATGCAATATTGAATTAATAAGAAACAAAAAATTTTAAATACATTTTAAAAAAAAGTTACTCTTACTCAAAAACGCTTATAAGAAAAACAGTTTTTTATTTTATTTTTTCGCATTTAATCAATGATGAAGAGACTTGATAAAAAATTCTTTAATTGCAAAACTTCTTTACATTTTTTTGAAACAAAATTTGACATTCTACTTTTTACTATTTTACATTCCTTCAAAATTAAATTTTTTAAAATCATATCAAATTGCATATAAAAATGTGAGCTGCATAATGCTTCTTAACAAGGCCTGTAAAAGTGTTTGTATCATCTGAGACCGTTTCCAACACAATACAAACTTAATTCATTGTTTCATTTATCAAGTAATAAAACATTTAAAAAAGTTGATGCCTTACTTCAACCATTGCATTTATTTCAGTGCAGATTTACAATACAAAAGTTATGTCACCACAAACAAGAGCACGAGGTATCTGTATAATAGCATTTTTTTTGCTATATCATATAGAATGAGAGGTTGTGATGGTGTTGGGGACTCTGTCAAAAGGCTTGTTGCAAGTGCAAGTTTGCAATCTCTAACAGATTCAATGTTGTAGACAAAATATCAAAGAAATACATTTTTAAATGATTCAATTTTATTAAATTGAATAAGTTTTAAATTAGAAGAGTGGTAATTTGTTCAGCAATTTTAGGAGCAAAAGACTACTACTATTTATACCACAATCATAAGCTTCTTTTTCACAAAGAATAAATTGATTATGATAATTGATTACATTTTAGTAATAGTTTTTTAGTTACACTGTAATGTTTTGTATCTTATCATAAATACATAGCAGAAACATTGTTAGCAATGATTTCTGATCTGGTATTTATTTAAACATTTTTTAAAAACTTTACATTTGATCAAATATTTTAAACTCCATTTTAGTATATATTTGTTGCATTTTTAAGATAATTATTTTATAAATATTATTTTGTTTTGCATTTCTTCCTATTTTTATATATAAAAAGTTCTTTCATTATTGTTTCTTTTTTTTAAAAATCCTAAAAACAATTTGCGAATTTATAGATAATATTTAATTGCTTTAAATGAAATGAAAATGTAAAAAAATGGTATTGCATTTTTTATATTCTATTCAAGATTTCTTGTTAAAATTATTTATAGTTTGAAGCTTATTATGTGTTAACAACATATAAGATATAAATAGAAACATTTGTATGGCTATTTTTTGTGAGTCTTTGAGTGTATTAAGTAAATTTAATAGTTGAGTAACATAACTGGTTGATTTAATTTAGTTTATAGGTAAATTTACTGTGATGTACTTTATTCATTAAGTAAATCAAACTAAGTTTAACATTGTAGAAATAGGATTTTATTGGCTTCCAGGCGTCTCCGTGCAGAGATCAAAATACTTCTATTTAAAAGACAAATTTATTGTGACATACTTTATGACCCCTAATTAAAAACTTAAACATAAATTTATATATATATATATATATATATATATATATATATATATATATATATATATATATATATATATATATATATATATATATATATATATTAAATATATATATATATACAGCAGTTGAGATATACTTCGAGATTGAGAACTTACTACAAGATAGTATACTAATTACTACATAGTACTAACTGCTAGTCAAATTTTGACATCGGTTGTTTGATTTTTTTTTGGTTTTATATATGTCAAACATATGTCTAACTTTACAAAGTGTAACTTTTTAGTTTTTTGTTTTGGAATCTTTTATTTTTAAATGTTGGTAAACAGTTAAAGGATATTACTACTAGCGTAGTATGTGATTATTTGCCTTCTATAGCGATGCTATTTTTATATTAAATTGCTGTGTTTAACGTAACTTAATATATTAAAATTTAAAATATATATATATTTTTGTCCATTTTGTGGATATTCTTGATTTGAACCCAATTTATTTTTTAAATTGATAACTTTACCAGTAAAATGTTATAAACTTGTTTTTATATTGTGATCTAAGTTAGTAATACTCTCAAAAAAACTATCAATAACAATTGTGACGAAGGTTAAATTAACAAGCTATTATAAAACTATTATAGAAAAAAAAAAAAAAATGTAATACTAAAAAGTTATTCAAAGTATTACGGTGGACATGTTTGACTTATATTTATATATATATATTAAATATATATATAAATTTATATATATATAAATATATATATGTAAATTTATTTTTTTCTTTTACTCTACATTTTTTTACATTTTTTTTTTAATAAAGTTTTTAATTTTTTCAGTAAATAATATGTTTTTTTAACATATATTTTATATTTTTTTGGATTATATATTTAAAAAATTAATAAAATACCAACAAAAAATTTTAATTGCTAGATTGGATGAAGTATTTTTAGTTAAAAAGTTAATCGAAAAACTTCTGGCAAAAAAGGCTGGACAACTAAAGAGATAATTCAATATTATCTCTTTCTACAAATAGTGAAGCAAAAATGAAGGTCTTTCTACAAATAGTGAAGCAAAAATGAAGGTAGTAAGTTATCCTAACAAAAGTTTTTCTTTTATACTTAATTGTCCAGGTGATCAGTCTGACTGCTGCATACTGTCCAAATTTATGGTTCCTTAGATACTTGATGGATTTAAAGTGCGTATAATATAAAAGCTTAGGTAATTTTTTCTATGAGCCCTAAATCATTTTAATCCACAAACTTTTATACAATTAAATGATAAGATAAAAATGACAGGATAAAAATTGAAGAAATTGTTGAAGGAGTGGAAGAAATTAAAAGATCAAAGATACAGAACATATTTTACTTAAGTAAAAAAAAAAAGAAGAGCAAATTAATAAAGTATTTTGGATTGGGTTCATCATCAGGGCTTGAAAATTTGTTTTTTTTTATTAGTGAATGTTTCGTTCTTATCTTATTTATTGATAAACATCTAATTCAAGAGATGTATGTCAAATAAGGGAGTTTTATTTTCAAATAATTTTAATTCTAGTTAATAAGTTATTAGATATATTAAAGATGCTTATTGAATTTAATCAACTTTTATTTATTCAAAACAAATTTTCATGGATTTGGATGATAATCAATATGCAATGACCTAATGATTTTAAACTGTTATTGATTGGTACAAAATAGTGAATTTTTCTGTATTTAGTTCATTAAATTTATTTACTAATGAAAAAACGTATAAACTTGAAGAAACTAACATAAAAGGAACTAAAAATAAAATAAAAGTTGTTTTGTCATTTCTTTTTTTAAATCTTTAAAAATAATATCATATTAAGTATTTAATAATAAGTTAATAAAAATATCATATTATTAGTGTTGTTAAATGCACAATAAATAATAAAAAGTTTAAGAAACATAATAGTTCTATATATTTTATTAGATTATACATATTAATAAAATATTTAAAAGTGTTTTTAATATGCAAACAAACATTACGTCACCTTACGGAAAATAAGAAAATTAAAAAAAAGCATACTATTGAAGAAAGCAATTGTAATGTTTAATTATGGTTTCTTTTAAAGTAATTGCAAATGCATTTAAAAAAAATTTTGCATGCTTTTGTAAATGCATGCAAAAACCATGCTAAAACAATTACCTTCTTCAATAGCATACTTAGTTATTTTACTTAAATGGAATGCTATTGAAGAAAGTATTCATGTTTTAAAAAAATCTTTTTAAATTTTAGTAACTTGTTATTTTTTATTATTAATATTTTTATTAAAAATAAAAAAAAAACTATCAATCACATGATTATTTGGAAAAAAAATTGCTGAAGTAGTGCGTTTGTTTTGAAGAATTTAAGCGAATGCCAATGTTTGCATAAGCAAAATTAAAGATATGTGAAGTTTGTTTTTCTGTCTTTTTTTTAACAAACATTTGCACATTTTTCTATTTGTCGCGTCCTGTTTATGTTATGTTTGAGGAAACATCAAAAGATAAAATGAAAAGATATTGCTTTCTTAAAAAACCAGCTTGGTGAAAGAAAAGTAAGAAAAAGTTCTGTACGAAGAAGTAAAAGAAGCACATTAAATTTAAATAAAAATCTATCAGCAGAGCTATATAAGCATTAGTGTACACTCGTGGTCCCCTGACAGTCCCAGGTGACCGAATTTTGTGAAGGGCAACAGAAAATATTTTCTTTGTTGCAATAAAGTCGCTTGTAAGGGTGACTATTGATTTTTATCAATATATTTAGTTCTAGTTTTTTTTTTTTTAAATTTAAGAATTTTATATATAAAAAAAAAAAGCTATGTAAAATAATAATAAAACTATACTTGAAAAGTCACAGTGTCAAAGTTTGTTTTTTGCATTTTATATTATTAATTAGAACATAAGAAAATTGTACCAACATTTAAATGTATTTTTAAAAAAATACTTCCTAAATAAAAGCTAAAAATTTTTATTATTTAAATAAAAATTGTACTTTATTTTTATATTTTTACAAATTTTATTTAATGATTTAGAGATAAAGTAATAGAACTAAACTTTGACAAGTCTTGTTAAGAAGTGTTATTCAGCTCACATTTTACTTACGCATTCAGTAATTATAATCTCTATTAAAAATATTACACTAAATACGTAAAAGGTAAAATAAATAAATAAATTGTAATAAACAAACAAAAGATTATGTTAAGTATAAGATTGTTTTAAAAAATAAATTTCAAGGAAATATAATCTTTTTTGAATACCGAATTTTGATTCTATTAATAACTTCTGTTATATTAGTTTAAATGATTTTTAATGTTGTTTAAAATGAAATTTAGTTATAGCACAGTATTTAAAAATAATTTCATTGCCTCTTCTGGAAACTAACCAAAAGTCCGAGTGTACACCCCTGATAAGAATGATATAGACTATCTAAGTTCTACTAGTTACACTAACGACAAATTAGGCAGAAAACAGATATTGACTTTAAGCAATTTTGATGTATTTGGGCAAGTTTTGGGTGCAAAAGTTGAAGACTTTTTTATTTTATTTTATTGGCAAGAATTTTTTTGGCAAGTTTTTTTTTACAGATTAATGCCTTTATTTAGCAATATTTTCATCAATGTAAACTACAATACGCATCAGCATGGGGATACCGCTGCCTAAAATATTTTCCTAGAATAGCCCCTGAAATAGATTTAAATTTCACTTACTCAATGTAGTTAAGGTAATTTTCAAATTATTCTAATTTTTATTTGGATTTGTGATTTGTCAGCATATCATGTTAAAAAAAGAGCTTCAAATGTTATAATTTTTTTTGCTTTAGTTTATTGTAATGTTAAAGAATAATATTTCTCATTTTTATATAAATTTTAAAACTTTTTTACTAACCCTAATAGTAAACTTAAAAGAACACCATTTCTGAGTTTTTAGATCAATCTTGCTCAATTCGTTAATATGATTTTAGTTAAAAAAAAATTAAAAAGTGTGTTGACCCATTATAGATCCTAGTTCTAATCTAGTCTGGTACTTATTAATTAATAATTGTCAAAATACAACATTTCTGTCAATTTTCACCAATTACATAAGATTTCAGACTTAGAAAGAGTTTATAGTTACAAAAGATTGCTAATAAACAATCATAATAGATCATATTATTAATCTACGATGTTCATTTCACCTAAACAACACATTTAACACTTTAACAACACATTTATTTAAAATCTTATTCAAATGTGGACAAGCAATCGTGATTTTTAGGGGTTTGAAAAAAGAATTTCCGGTCTGGGTTTTTTCATCACAAACATTTTTATTTTATGTTATGGAAAAACTTTAAAATTTCTATCCTTTAATTTTTTTTCATCTTGTCAAAATTCAGAGACCTGATCATTTAATGGAAATATGTTGTGGTCAGCAAAATATCATTCAGGGTCTGTAATATTTTAAAATCACTGCACCAAGTAAAAGTAATGCATAACCGGGACAAATTTTCCATTCAAGATTTATTGGAAAAGGTTTATACTATTTAAAATTGTATCTTTTAAAGAATGAATTCAGAAACCTGAGTGACAAACACTTAGAAGAAATAACTGCTATGGCTTTATTCATTTGTCTTTTTTATATAAAGTGGTTTCTAAAAGCAGAGCTAGGTTTCTTGGCACCAACACAGGTATAAGGTTTTTTAATATTTTATTAATAAGTTAGAAAGCTCAATATTCATTTAAGGGATTCAAAATGTTAATTATGATAGTGATTCAAAATAAAATTTATTAGAATATGGAAGCTTACTGGCAAATGAAAAGGTTTGAAGAATGAAATCTACTTGGGTCTCAAGCTGTTTCAAGCTCTATTCTCAGACATACATGGTATCTGTATCCCACTTTAGTAGTTTTTGTCCTAACATATAAATAATGTAGCGAATGTGGTGATATGGCCGAAAAACTGTACATTTTACAAAAATCTCGTTTGTAAAGAAATAAGCGATAGTTTTTCTTTGAAGCCACAGACAATGGACCAAGCTGTGTTGAATAGATCAACTTCAGTTAAGATGAGCCTCCTAATTTAACTCCATTAACAACTAATAAGTTGTAGCTAGTTTTTGACATGCTTAGGCATGGAAAGGCAAAAACTTAATGAATGAAGACTAAAGTTTTAAAAATTCAATAATTTTTATCTAGAATTTAGAGCAACAGTCAAGGAGCTTAATATTGTAAATCACTTCTCTGAAAGAGCGGTTAAGTTAGTTCAAGACCTAATAAACAAAACATACTCTGAGGAGAAAAGGCAGGGTGCTTTTCTCTTTATATATAATCATAACAAAAACAGAAAAGGCAGGAAAAAAAAGACTACAAAAAGTCCCTAGAACAAAATAAGTCTAGTTTCTTATGTCTTTTTTTGTTAGTAACAATTTTTTAAGAGAGAATAGAGAGAATCATAAATTTAATGGGATTGTTGTATTTTAATTTAAAACAGAGCTTTACTATTGATTTAATATTTTTTCTAGTTTTATAAATTTTGATTTTTTTAAATTTGAGTAAAAACCTTATGATTTTGACTATCGATTACAGGAAATATTTCTTCGTTTCCTGTCCAGGCCCTCTCTTTTGCATATTTTCCATGATAACCTTTATGGCTGATTATATGTACTTTTATGAGTTTTTAGAATATTTTTAGATTTCAAAATATGTACTTTTATGAGTTTTTAGAATATTTTTAGATTTTTAAATATTTATGGATTTTAGTCTTTTTTTAAACACTTTTTATAAGTTTAAAACATTTTTTGAGAATATTTTATTTTAGTTAAATAAGTCTTTCCAAACATAAATATAAAAAAATTCAGAAATAATAATTTTAATACTTCCTACAAACTGTTTGCCCATTTTACCCCTGAAGGAACCCTTAGGATTTTCAATAATTAAAAAAAGAAATTTTTAGTACTAAACCATGGTCTGGGCAGATGATAAGCTTGGGTTCTTTTTTTTTTCAGATATGACTTTTTTTTGAAACACCCTAATAAAATAAATATATATATATATATATATATATATATATATATATATATATATATATATATATATATACACATATATGTATATATTCGCGTGCAAATGCTAATGGATTTTATTATGCATTGTTGTAATATATTTAGGATACTTTAAGTTTTAAAATGTTGCCTTAAATCCAGAATTTTTTTTTTAATTTCAATTTACCTCCCCAAGTCATCTACAGTCAAGGAGGCTGCTTTT
Organism: Hydra vulgaris; assembly: GCF_038396675.1. Lineage (NCBI taxonomy): Eukaryota > Metazoa > Cnidaria > Hydrozoa > Anthoathecata > Hydridae > Hydra > Hydra vulgaris. The sequence continues at coordinate 18,506,175 of NC_088922.1, forward strand.
AGTTGAGGTTACAACACTCAACTCTATAACTTCGAAACACAAACCTTGGCAAACAAGGCTGCTGTGTGGAGAAACAAGTTGAGCCCGGTACTACCAGGGATGTGGTGGACTTTAAACTAGAAAGATAGTTTGTGTTTAATCTCAACACCGCTATTGCTTCCATTTAAAATTGGAGTTATATTTGAGTAAAAACTTTATTATTTTAAAGTATGCAATTCACTAAATAAGAATATGTTTATCCATTGATTAGTTTAATCATTATTAAATTGTAAATTAATTTATTTTATTAATAGTATTTGTTTAATAATAGTATTTATACAATGGTTCATAAATATATAATATTATGATGTAATAGTATTTTATTTTGTCATAATCATTAAAGTATTTGTGAAAAATTTTTTATTCAATTTTCATTAAAATATTTTATTTTAAAGAGTGCTCCTTCATTACCAGGATGGGCTGCAAATGTGTACAGAAAGGCTTTAAGAACAGTATATATCTTTAATATTTTAGTTTTTGTTTATTTAATAACAGGTGTTTATTTAATAACCAGTTATTTTATATTAAAATTTGTTTATTTAATAACAGGTAATTGGGAGACGTTTTTTACTTGCAATGGCCAAATCGTAAGTATAATTCAAATTACATTTAATACATTTAAGAGTTTATAGTCCCATAAAATGATTACGGGGTCAAATATTTTTACTAAAGGGTCAAATGTTCCAAAAACTTCTAAATACTATAGTTAAACAAGTACAGGACTTTTAGTCCCGGAATCTTTTTTTTTTTAACTTCCAAAGATCTGTTTTAAAATAGTCTTAAAGGTTAAAATTATGCATTTTAGACTCTAAATTATGCATTGTAGACAATGGAATCTTTTTGGGACTTTTCATCAGTTTTAACTAGTTATTAACCTATTAACCTTAAAGATATTAGCCTATTAAGCTATTGCTGTTAACTAGTTTGCTGTATGCTGTTTTTTATTTCTTAGTTTACACCTTTTATTTCTTAGTTTACACCTTTTATTTCTTAGTTTACACCTTTTATAACTTAGTTTACACTTACTTTTTTTTTTTAATGTTAGTTTAAGCTGTGCTTATTTTAAATTTACTTATTTTAAATGTTAGTTTTAGCCGTACTATTTATTTTTATATATTATAGTGATTAATTATATGCTTATGTGCTTTATAACTGTTAGTCAGGCTGATATCAATATATTTGTGAGCATTTCTCTACCGGACAATCCAACCTATTTTCCAATTATTTTACCTGTTGAAAAGATACTAAAAGAAGAAAGAGAAAATGGGGCAACAAAAGGTAGAATTATAGACTGTTGGAAACTTCTAAAGCCAAGGTAATATTTTTAATTATTTTTATCAATTAATAATTTGTTATGTAAAATAAAGTTACTTTTAAAAGATGAGTTTTTTCCAAATGCTCATTCACTTGATTTTTTCAAAATATGAACGATAGTCAAAAAAAGTATGATAGTGTTGTAATTGCAAACATAAACTGGCAATTAATTTTTAAGTTGCTAAGTTACTGTTGCTGAAATTTTTGTACAAAGTTTTGTTTTCTAGGATTTAAGTAATATACTCAGTATTCAAAGTGGGGCAGGATAAACTGGTACTGACATCTTTTTGCAAAATTTAAATTTATGAATTTCGCGTTTGCGTTTTTTTTTTTTCTATAATAAGATTCTTAATATAAAATATACATATATATATATATATATACATACTTATATATATTTATATACATATATATACATATATATATACATACTTATATATATTTATATATTTATATACATATTTATTTATATTTATTAATTATATATATATATATATATATATATATATATATATATATATATATATATATATATATATATATATATATATATATATATACTTATATACATATATATATAATTATATTTATATATATAATTATATATATATTATATATATAATTATATATATATAATTATATATATATATATATATAATTATATATATATAATTGTATGTATATATAATTATATAATTATATATAGTTATATATATATATATATATATATATATATATATATATATATATATATATATACATATTTATTTATATTTATATATATATACAATTGAAATGTTATATAAAAAAACATTTTCATTGTAATTTTCAGCTTTTTTTAGCGTGCAGGAAAAAAGCTATTTGTTTTTATAGGTTTTTAATATGAAAAAGTTAAATTTCGCTCACTTAGAAATTTTATTTTACCAAACAAAAATTATTTTATTATGCTTTGAATGTACATTTTTAAAGTTTTTTATTTATTTGAGTAACTTAATCTGAAAAAAATTCTCATGAAATTCACACGCTTTTAGGTAAATTTACAGGTATCTTGCAACTTACATAGAAAGGGTTGCTTGTCACTAAATATATGGGGATGGTTGTCACAATTTGAAAAAAATAGGCTCATGAAGAATGCACACCAGGCTTACACCAATTTATATGTGAACTGTGTTCTTCATCCAATAATTTATAAAAGCATCATTTTTAAAAACACATATATAGTCCTAAACTAAATGTGTTTATAGTGTTATATTAAAAAAAAATCATTTTTCGACATAGTATTTTCTTTTTTTTCAGTATATAGCCTTTTTTCTTTTTCTGCAGATTATTCAGAGTTATTCTTTATATATATATATATATATATATATATATATATATATATATATATATATATATATATATATATATATATATATATATATATATATATATATATATATATATATATATATATATATATATATATTATATATGTATATATATATATATGTATAATATATATATATATATAATATATATATATATAATATATGCATATATATATATAATATATATATATATATATATATATATATATATATATATATATATATATATATATATATATATATGTATATATATATATATATATATATATATATATATATATATATATATATATATATATATATATATATATATATATTTAGTAAAAATCTTGTTTTAATGTAATTTTTATAGTAGTGTTTCATAAAACAATTGCCTTCTTAGTATTAAGTATTCAGTTTAAATGTTTGCGCACGACAGTTAATGATATTATTTTCAACTAACTAACATTATTAATTTTTTAAATGGTTTTATTGAGCAGAGCTATGAAATGTGCAATAATTTTTCTTCTTTAACATCGATAACTTTAAAAATTGAAATTCTTATTTTATTATGTCCAACAAGTTAATGTTCAAACCTATTAATGTAACAGAATCAGCTAAAGAATTGCATTCTATCTTTATCAATCAATCAACAGTAAACAAAGCGAATGCAAAAACTGAATCAAAGTCCACTACACCTCCTAAGTTATCAAATTTAAAAACCACTACAAAATCATGATTTCAGCTCAAACTATCCAAAATAGAATCCAAGAGCAAGGATTTTATGATAGAGTATGTCACAAAAAACCCTATTTAACTCTAAGACATATGAAACAAAAATGTTGACAAGACTATTGAGTACTATTGAGGACAGCAAAAAGTTTGATGAAAACAAGGCAAGGCATACAAATTGAGTTGCATGAGAGGAACAGTAAAATACAGTGTTGGAAATGTCATGATTCAATGGTGTGGTGGGGAGCTTGCAAATTGACTTTCATTGAATCAACAATGAACACCAATTCGTATATAGACATTATAAATCAAAATTTGAATCCCTCTGCTCATAAATTTAGATTCAGAAATAACTTTGTCATTCAACAAGACAATAATCCAAAACATTCTGCCACAGACACAAAGGAATATTTTCGAAAAAATAATATTAATGTGATAGAATGGCCTGCCCAGTCCTGACCTTAATCGGATTGAGCATTTGTGGTACATTCTAAATTTGTGCCATTTATTTTTTTGCTTACTGTTTAGGCATCAGCAGGAGTAAATGAATGTACGAGCGGTGAAATGCCTATCTAAAATGGACTTGGCAGGCGGTGCAATAAAAATAAGTTTTATGCAAGTTAAATATTCGTGTGTCAACTATTTTCACTATATATATATATATATATATATATATATATATATATATATATATATATATATATATATATATATATATATATATATATATATATATATATATATATATATATATATATATATATATATATATACACTAGCTGATAGGATCCGTAATTGGGGTCATATTTGACTATGGTATCCAAAAGGTTGTAAATATGTTAAGGTAGTTTCTAAATATAGGTACAAAAGCCCAACACATAATTTATGTAAGCGCAAGAGTTAAATTATTTTAATACTCTAAACAAAATTCCTAGCAAATTAAAAACATTTAAATCTATGATATACTTTGATAATTATTTACTAATAAGCTTTTCAAACTTTTTAAATATTTCTTGATGAAAAATGAAATGAGAAATATTTATAAAGTTAAGTATAGTATTAGAATAAGTCAAACCTACAATACCCTTTGATTTCTTGAGGAATCGAAACTTGATGTTGTAGAAAAAATAAAATTATCTGAACTTTAAAAAACGAAAATATCTGAACTTTAAATATCTGAACTTTAAATAATAAGAATCTTAGCTGTAAAAGTTAATTACTGTAAGAATCATATTTAAACTTAACTAAAAATGTAAATATAGGCTTAAGTTTAAAAAATCACTAATATAATTGGTAATGAAAAGAAAATCGACTAATTGATCTATCGATTTAAATAAAATAAAATATTAAATTTTAACAAATAATGAGCAACTTTTTATAAACTTATAATAAGCAAAAAATCTTGCATTAGAAATAATAAAAATTTCAAACTTTTATATCATTAAATCAAATCTAAAATTTTTTATTTGTAATTTTAATAAAAATATATTGATTAAAAAATTTTTAATGCATTTAAAATGTACCACATATTGGCAGTATATTGTCGTTTTCATTATCATCATATCTAAACAGAAAAATGCAAACTACAACTTAGTAACAACTTAGCAACTAATAAAACAAATTTTATTATAAAATAACTGCATAAATAACTGTATAACATCATAACATGAAGCATAAGTAACTGTATAACATCATAACATTAAGCATAAGTAACTGTATAACTTCATAACATTAGGCATAAGTAACTGTATAACATCATAACATGAAGCATAAGTAACTGTATAACATCATAACATTAGGCATAAGTAACTGTATAACATCATAATATTAAGCATAAGTAACTGTATAACATCATAACATTAAGCATAAGTAACTGTATAACTTCATAACATTAAGCATAAGTAACTGTATAACTTCATAACATTAAGTATAAGTAACTGTATAACTTCATAACATTAAGCAAATGCAACTGTATAACATCATAACATGAAGCATAAGTAACTGTATAACTTTATAACATTAAGCATAAGTAACTGTATAATATCATAACATTAAGATAAATACAAACTATTAAACTAAAAGTTAAGATAAATAAATCAAAACCTACGACTTGTGATTAGCACTAGAAATAAAGTTTTAAAGATTTGGAATAAAATAATGTAGAAATAAAAACAAAACAAAAAAAAAGCATATGTCTTTACAAGTAAAATAAACTTTATAAAATCTTACTTGTAACACTTTAAATTTCACCACCAGACAATAACACTGCACCAAATAATTAGATTTATATTAAAACATAATCGATAATCAAGCATATAATTATGTGAAACCGATAAAAATAAAAACTACATACTTATATTTAAAATATAGTCATCTGCCTCATTAAATTTAAACAACCTGTTAAGATTTTAATATATTATCTACAATATCAATATATTATCTACAAAATAAAATATGTTTTATTACCTAACACCTTGAACAAATAAACTTTAGTAACTCGAAAAAAAATTAAAAAAGATACTAATTTTTAATAAATGCATATATATGTATATATATATATATATATATATATATATATATATATATATATATAGTTATATTATTATTGATAGTAATAATAGACAATAGACAAAGTTTAATAGAAAATACAGATTTGAAAACATAACCGCTAGCACATCATCAATGCCTCGTGCATTATAAAGTGCTGGCAAAAATATTATGCAGAGTATTATACTATTTTGATGGTTTTCTAAATTCTGTCATTATTGCACATTTGGTTCAAAAAGTTTTTAAACTGGGGGTTTGTAAAATAGTTGCAAATATATATATATATATATATATATATATATATATATATATATATATATATATATATATATATATATATATATATATATATATATATATATATATATATATATATATATATATATATATATACACACTGAAACTCACACACACACACAAGTGTTGATACCATTTGCTTACTCCATTACCACTAATTATTGATTCTTTATTAGTTAAATTTTTTAATTTAGTTCAATTATTGTGACAACACTTAATTTAGTTCTGATTTAAAGTTTTTTTTTAGCTCGTCTAATGAGTTTGCATTTAACACAATATCTGATTATATTGAGGCATACAGGTTTTTAAGTTTAATTTTTTTTTCATTAATTTTGTTCATAAATTTTTAGAAAAAAAATCTTTTTTTGTTTATGTTACAGAAATGGAATAACAACACCAACTGATGTTGCTCATAACATTATCGATGCAATTGTGGATTCAGAGAGCAGATCACCGAAAATGAGAATTATTATAGAATATCATACATCAAACATTCTTTCTGTAATACTTTTTATAACCATGTATATATACATATATACATACATGTGTGTTAACCATGTATATATACATATATACATACCTGTGTGTTTGTCTGTTTCAGGCTTTTGGTTTGGGCAGACAATCTATAAATTGAAAAAATAAATTTTGTTTTTAAACTTTTTCTGCTTTTCTAAAAAATTAGGTTTACATATTATAGTAAAAATTAAAGACAGCCATGCAAGAGTATATATATATATATATATATATATATATATATATATATATATATATATATATATATATATATATATATATATATATATATATATATATATATATATATATATATATATATATATATATATATATATATATATATATATATATATATATATATATATATATATATATAATTCGATCCCTACCACGTCCCTGGTAGTACTGCACTCAACTCTCCGCGCAGCGTCCTTGTTCATCAAGGTTCGTGTTTCGGAGTTATAGAGTTGAGAGAGGGTTATAACCACAATTAAGAAGCCTCCTCATCTGTAGTGGCCTTCTGGGCCTTCAGGAAGTGAATTAACAAATACATATATTTATATATATAACCCCTAACAGGTTGTCAGAAAGTTTTTTCGTATTTTGTTGACAAAAAGTAAAAATTAAAATGCAAGACCGGAATTTCTTTTTTATTACTTGATAGACTGCCTGCCCCAACCAAACCCTCAGTCAATGTAGCAGCACTCCCTTATGAGTCAGGCTATAAAATAGTCGATGTAGCAGCACTCCGTTGCGAGTCAGGCTATTTGTCAGTTGATGTAGCAGCATTGTTGCGAGTCAGGCTATAAGATAGTCTATGTAGCAACACTCCGTGCATGATTTACAGAAAAAATGAATAAAAATAAAAACATTTTATTAAAAATAACAAAAATAAAAACATTTTATTAGAAAAAATAAAAACATTGTTTAAATTGTTAAAAACATTCTGAATGTTTTTATAAACATTCTGGTCAATTAAATTTGCGCTTTTGCGGTTTTTAAAAAAAATGATTAATTTGTAATTAAGTTAATAGTTTTGACTTTCTGACAACACGGAAATGTTGGACGAAAGTCAAAAGTAATTGAAAGTGACTTATATGTTGGCAAAAGAATCATTTTTTATCTTATTGTACTCCCAAAGCCAACAATTTATATATATATATATATATATATATATATATATATATATATATATATATATATATATATATATATATATATATATATATATATATACATACATTTCCTGGCCACAATATTATGATCACCTCAGTTTTTCCACATATTTTGTTTTCAAATTTATTTTAAAGTAATTTTAAGGTGAGTATATTATTATTGCTAACTTATTATACAATACTGACATCTATCTATGAGTAAAACAGAAAAGAAAATTTCTTTATAATCATGACCAATGTGAAGTTAGGTGTGTTTTAAGTCAGCTTAGTCAGTTAGGTAAGTTTTAAGTCATGTGAATTTTTGTCAATTTTGAAAAAAACGTGGTTGATCTGTTACATACATTTTTTTATATTTTCACAGTTTTTTTTTAGTGAAAAGTGTTTTATTATTTTCAATACATTTTATAAAGTTACTATAAATTGCAAGAATTAATATATAGTTCCATTCTATTAACATTTTTAGTGTAATAGGTTGTAATTGAAAGTTTTAATAAAAAATAAACATGGGTGAGGGTAAGGACATAAGTCCAAGCAAAATTTCAGAAGTAAAAGCACTTTTACAACATTCAGAGCATTTACAACAGGAAATTGCTAAAATATGTACAGTTTTGCAACCTTTTGTCAATAAAATAAAATATAAAATGGAAAATGACATCACTCTTTCTCCAAAAAGGAAAGGACGGAGTGGGTCAAAATATAAAACCGCTCCCAAGACAGATAGAGTTATAAAATATATTTTTCTGGAAAATAGAAAAAAATCATCCCTCTTGCTGTCAAAACTTGTTCAAGAGTATACAATACTCTTGAATATTACAATATACATACAAGTTTCGGAGCGCACTGTGAGGAGATGCCTGGCTGAAGTTGGTTTAAAATCACACCAATTGGCTAAAAAACCAAGGCTAACTCCAGCAATGATAAAAAAGAGATTGGAATGGGTAAAAAATCATAAGTATCTGACTATTGGAGATTTTGAACGTGTAAGTTTATCAATTTTGAATGAAATATTGTTAAAAAAGTGTTGAAATGTTGACATAAACTTAATTACAACCACACTATGATGATTTATTCAGGTGTGTTTTTCAGACGAATCAACTTTTGAGATCTTGTTGGACAAAGCCACCTTTGTCCAAAGAAGACCAAATGAAAAATATCATCCAGATTGCATTGTACAAACTATTAAACATCTAACTAAAGTTATGGTGTGGTCAGTTATCAGCGGTAAAGGCACAGGAAGACTATATATTGTCATTGGGATGATGAACCAAATACAGTGTCAAGAGGTTATAGAGAGTCAACTTATCCCCTAAATACAAGAATGGTTTCCAAATAACAATACATTTGCATTCATGCATGATGGTGCTCCATGCCATAAAGCTGAAAAGATCATAAACTTTTTTAAAACAAAAAATCCCTGTTTTAGATCAGCCAGGGAACTCTCCTGACCTGAATCCGATTGAGAATTTGTGTAACATTCTTAAAAAGGAAATCTCTTCCGAGGTTTCAACAAACAAAAGTGATTTGATCAAAAAATTACTCTATCATTGGCACCACAATTAAAAAATTAAGACACATCTAATTTTTTTTTTTTCAACACTGTGTTTCACCATCAGTAGGTTCATCAGGAAGAATCAAATAATTTTTCCTGATGTTTTTACTAATTTATATATATATATATGTATATATATATATATATATATATATATATATATATATATATATATATATATATATATATATATATATATATATATATATATATATTTATATATATATATATATATATATATATATATATATATATATATATAGTTCTATAGATTGTTGTATTTAGGAGTACGGAAGGAAATAAATGATTCTTATGCCAACAAATACGTCACTTTTAATTACTTTTGATTTTCGTCCGTCATTTGCGTTAAAACCATTAAATTACAAATTATTCGTTTTTTAAAAAAACCGCAAAAACGCAAATTTAATTGACCAGAATGTTTTTAAAAATATTCTGAATGTTTTTAAAACATTCTAAACATTCTGAGGGTTTGGTTGGGACAGGCAGTCAATCAAGTAATTAAAAAAAAAAATTCCGGTCTTTGATTTTAATTTTTACTTTTTGTCTATTTTGTTGACAAAAAGTAAAAATTAAAATGCAAGACCAAAATTTTTTTTTATTAATTAATAGACTTCCTACCCCAACCAAACCCTCAGTCGATGTAGCAGCACTCCCTTGCAAGTCAGGCTATAAGATAGTCAATGTAGCAACACTCCGTTGGGAATCAGGCTATTTGTCAGTCAATGTAGCAGTTTCCAATATAAAAAACAGATGAACTTTGGTTTGAAAGTAACTGAAAAGTCATTGGTTTTACTTAATTTTTGAAAAAGGTCACCCACCATGACCCTTGATTACACACTGGCTCCCATATATCAGTGATTTTTTTTCTTCAAAAGTATATCAACCTGGGTCTCAAAAGAACCAGAATTTCATAGAGATTTCAGAAATAATAATAGTTTTAAATAAAAATAAATCGTTTAAATTTTATATACAAAAACAATAATTTTTTACTAAAAATTGAAAAGGTCGTTTTTTATGACACTTTGATTGCAATATTTTTTTTTTAATGTTTTAGTAGAAAAGATTATGAATTTTGAAATCACTATAAAATTTTGGTTCTTTTGAGACCCAGGTTAATATACTTTTAAAGAAAAAAAATTCACTGATATATGTTAGCCAGTGTGTAAGCAAGGGTCATGGTGGGTGACCTTTTTCATAAATTAAATAAAATTTATGACTTTTCAGTTACTAAACCAAAGTTCATCTGTTTTTTATATTGGAAACTGTAGATACCAAAAATTTACCAAAAAATGTCACATCCCTAATATATATATATATATATATATATATATATATATATATATATATATATATATATATATATATATATATATATATATGTATATATATATGTATATATATATTAGGGTGTTCCAAAAAAATTTTTTTTTTGAAAATACGAGCATTCTGGTAGTTTTTCCATTTGACTTGATAAGATATAACCATTATTCAAATTTCAGGTCAGTACCTGCTGATTTGACATTGCCACCAGTTATTTAAAGTTATCATGAATTATTATGTTTAATCTTATTCATGAATTTGGGATAATAATGCAGAACATTAATTAATACTTTTAATTGATTACAACTATGAATCTAAACATAAAAATTGCTACTAGAACACACTGATATAATTAATTGATTTAGACCTTTATGCAAAATAAAAAATAAATGTTTGAGGTTCAAGTAATTACTAGTTTATGAAATGAGTAACAAAACAAAGTTATGGAAAACTTTAATTTCCTTATTATTTGTATATAACTAATCAATTGGAAACAATGTTACAGATAATAAATTAAAATGTTTCTATATTAGATTCAAATTCACTAAAACATATTTAAACTTGGAAAAGCGATTGGAAAATTATAATAAAATAAAAACTGTATAAATTGTAAAAATATATTTTTCCATTATAAAAGAAAATGTTGGTAACTGATGTACCAATAAGTCCAACAGAGTTATATTCATGCATTTACATTCTACTTTTTCATCAACATTGATGCTTTCTCAAACTTCGGTACGTTCCTTCTATGCTGTTCCACTACTTGGAAAAGGCACTGCTTTTGATTTTCATCCCATGTTAGACCTTGATTAAAGTCAGTAACAAGTTTAACTGACCTTTCCACTATATCGTTGACAACTTTTAGGTCCTTTAATATCCGAGATATGTAGTTAAATTCATAGTGTTTTGACCATTCATTGGGATGTAGTGAAAGCCACTTAGTATTTATATGAAATCAAAAGATCAAAAAGAAGCCTGGAAATTTTTCCCAATTAGAGAGCTCACTTTCACATTTTGATTCATCTGTGGCATTACTGGCACTCCAGTTTCCATATTTTCATCGTTTATTTTTTTCAGAATTGTTGAAGCAATTTTCTTTTTTACATAGGTAGACACAGATCCTGAAAAGAGGGCAAAAGGTGCAACTTCTTCACTTAGGTACCATTGGTGTCTTGTTTGAGCTATCAAAGCTGCTTCTGCTACTCCTGGGTCAATTTTTTTAAACATTTGCATGTTCTTCCAAAACTGTAGGTTGTTGATAGGAGCATCTATGGCGTTTGAAAATGTCAACCAAACTTTTACATAGAATAAGCTTGTAAATAGGCGAAAGTGATGCAGTTTCTGAATCATATTTTTATCATAACATAAGTACTCACTGAATGCATACATTTTAGCTGTATATGGAATGTTTGCCATCCATCTAGCGTGATGGAAAGCTCCTGGCTTAAGCCATTGTTCTCCCTTTTGCACATTTTTCTCACCATGGAGTAACAACGTGACATAAATGCATTCCCTATAATCATCTCTTATAAATGTATGTTCTTGGAGGGACAGTTTAAGAAAATTAATCATATCTTTATTTGTGGATTTCAACGAACGTTCATTTACGTCCAGCAATTTAAAATTGTCATTCTTTTAAGGGATTGTGTCCCAAGAGTTCTTTAATTTTAGAAATTCTTTATTGGTCAGGCCTGTTGTTGGGCCAAACAGGTGTTTCCATACGGACGTCAAAATAATCTCAAAGATATGGTGGCGACATGGTAAATAAAACAGCTTAGAATTCAACTTTTTTTCTAGGATGCCAGAAGCTCCATTTTTCCATCCTGAATTAGAAGCTGTGGTATTAAATACCATACCAATGATAGATTTGTTCAACTCCCAGTCTTTAATGAGATCAAAGCTTGTCTCTGCTTGGACTAATCCTGTCCCATTCATGATTTTTGGAATGCCCAGCAACTTTCCTTCTAAATAATTTCATGCACCTGCAACTAAAACTGCCAATCGTTTCCCAACCCCTTCAATAATTTTTCCATCCCAATGAATTGTTAGAAAGTCTGGCTTGTTAAAGTCAGATTTGATGTTTTTCGCAATGTCTTGGCGATTATATTTACTGGCATTATAGAAACTTGTCTTTGATAGTGTAACACTACTACAGGAAGCACCTCCTTCCTTTGCAATAGCTCTCAAAAATGCTCTTCTTTGTCCCAAGGACAAGTTCAGCCTATCAGCGGTTTGGCAAATGTTTGAATTCAAGAATGAATTTTTTGGCAATAGTACCTGAACCTTATTTTAAATATCAGTTGTTTGATTATTTTTCAAGGTTTTTCTTTGATCACTTTGCATTTTTTTCACAAGTATTTCACTGATGCTTGCTTCACTTGAGGATGAATCACAATCTTGATTTGCTTCACTTTCTGATGAACGTTTAATATTTGAATTCTTTAGGCCTTTTTTTACCAATGTGGCCCTCTGTTGCTTTGTTTTGTTTCGTTCATCTTTCATTTTTAGTTTCTTTGCGTATTGATTATCTGGTGTTCCCAATTTTACTCTTTTGTTATCTTTGATTGCGATTAAAAACTTAATTTCTTCACTTTTTTGTTTATCGTTCCGTAGTATGTCTTTCGGAATGGTTTCTTCAGCGTTAATGTGGGCAATGAAAAAATAGTTTTCAAGCATTGCTACAAAATTATTTTGTTTAGTTTCATTTGATTTTTGGCCTTTTCTTTTTTGAACGTTCCTGTATTCATCGTGCAATTTCGTTATTTTTTCTTTAATTTTATCTTTCCTTTGGGTGTTAATACCAGTCTTATGGCAGACTTCTAGAATTGCTTCACATACTGCATCAGCAACAATTGAATTTGATTTTATTGATTTCTCAGTTTTAAATTCACAGTTCTTAAGGTGAAAAAATAATTTCAAAATATCCCCATTAGTAGGAATAATTGTTTGGTTCAGAGCATCAATAGAATTTCCTATCAACCAAATATTTTGTTGATAGGAAATTCTATTGATGAAAATAGATTGTTGTCTTCTTTCCATATTGTTGATTCAGCCATGTCTAAAGCAATCACCAATCATATACTAACAATATAGTTAAGGTATATATATATATGTTTTATTCATTTATATTATGATATTTATGTTATACATATAAATTGTATTCATATTAGGTAGTTGTTTAAACTATATTAAGATAAAACTAAACTAATTCAAAGAAAACAAACGTAACATTAAAGCCATTTTTGGATTCAACAACGTAAAAGTATTTGCTAACAAAAGGCTGCCAACTATAATTTAAAAGGATACATCAAAAACCTGAACAATGTAATAAAACACCCACACTTAACAACAGTCAACTTGTCAATGGAGTGTAGCACGAGGGGATTGAGTTGAGATGTCAATTCATGTTATAACACGATTTTGCCAAATACAATCCTGTTAATTACTATACAATTCACTAACATTATAATTTATATATTCAACTTACCATTAATTCTGTTGATATATATGTTTGTTTAGTGTTTATCAACTTAAAATGTATGGTATAAGAAATTACATTAAATATAGGCTTTTATATGGTAAAAAACCATAAAAATACATAAATTCTATTAATTCTAGCGCACGGTGGCAACCTTAAACGTTAATTCAGGCATAAAAAAATTTAACAATATGTTTATATAAACAATAGATATGGGAAAAATGCCAGGGAGCTGAAAATATTGAGAAAAAAAATTTTCTCTATTGGATTACGGAACGCCCTTATATATATATATATATATATATATATATATATATATATATATATATATATATATATATATATATATATATATATATATATATATATATATATATATATATATATATATATATACATAGATCTATAGTTTGTTGTCTTTGGGAAGAGCGGAAGGAAAAAAAGTGATTCTTACGCCAACACATACGTCACTTTTAATTACTTTTGACTTTCGTCCAACATTTGCGTGTTGGACGAAAGTAAAAACCATTAATTTAATTACAAATAAATCGTTTTTAAAAAAAACCACAAAAACGCAAATTTAATTGACCAGAATGTTTTAAAAACATTCTGAATGTTTTTAACAATATAAACAATGTTTTTATTTTTACTTTTTTTAATAAAATGTTTTTATCTTTAATTTTTTTAATAAAATGTTTTTATTTTTATTTACTGTAAATCATGCGCGGAGTGTTGCTACATCGACTATCTTATAGCCTGACTTGCAAGGGAGTGCTGCTACATCGACTGACAAATAGCCTGACTTGCAAGGGAGTGCTGCTACATCAACTGACAAATAGCCTGACCCGCAAGGGAGTGCTGCTACATCTACTATCTTTTAGCCTGAACCGCAAGGGAGTGTTGCTACATCGACTGAGGGTTTGGTTGGGGCAGGCAGTCTCTCAATTAATAAAAAAAAATAATTCCGGTCTTGAATTTTAATTTTTACTTTTTGTCAACAAAATATGGAAAAAACTTTCGGACAACTACAGGTTGTATATATATATATATATATATATATATATATATATATATATATATATATATATATATATATATATATATATATATATATATATATACAACCCGTAGATGTTATATAGATATACATATATATATATATATATATATATATATATATATATATATATATATATATATATATATATATATATATATATATATACAACCCGTAGATGTTATATAGATATACATATATATATATATATATATATATATATATATATATATATATATATATATATATATATATATATATATATATATATATATATATATATATGTATATATATATAAATATAAATATATATATGTTTTTATATATATATATATGTATATATATATATATATATATGTATGTATGTATGTATGTATGTATGTATGTATGCATGTATATATAAATATATATATATATATATATATATATATATATATATATATGTATATATATATATATATATATATATATATATATATATATACTATATATATATATATATATATATATATATATATATATATATATATATACACACACACACATTAGGGTGATGACTTTTATACAACTTCATTTCCCTGTATCATAACTTGATGAGCTTTCATTTAGGAATAAATAAAATATTACATTCAAGGCGATTTGATAAAAAAACCTCACGCACAAAATGATTTTAAGAATTTTATTTATTTGCTTTTTGGCTAAATTTTTGAAGTCACTGTAAGCAGATACAAAATTGAACACAAGCTGTAGAGTCACATGCATACAAAATTATATAGGATTATCAAACGCACAAGGAAGTCAAATGTTCATGATAATGTCATTAGAGTGGATGAATCTCAGTGAGAGGTTGTCCTTGTTGCGGCAGGACAACCTGGACATGCATGAGCATGCTATCAAAGTTATGCAATTCTTGCATAACTTTGATAGCATGCTCGCAGCACTAGTTGCTTTAGGCAATGTTGATTGGAGAGTCATCTGTTTTCCAGTGAATTTTCAAGCAATTGAGAGCTTTTAGGTAGTCATTCAGAGCTTCAGATCTTCAAGATCTTTAACGTAGAACAATTGACTGCTGAACCATTGGTCAGCCCATGAGTAAGAAATAAATGAACAGTTTTTATGCAACCTGATCCGGGTTTCTGGCATCAGAATAAGCGCAAGAAAGGCTAGAATGGCACAAGAGTTCCAGTGTGCATTGCTGATGTTTGGGGTCTGTTTGAAATTCACAAAGGGGATCTCATTCTTCTCAGTTAAGTGACGCCTGTTTCCCTAATCTCAGTTTTGCCTTTGCTGAAGGCTGCTTTTAATTTATCGTAATTGCTCATCAAATCCTGCACAAAGAAATACTCGATGTTTGGTGATTTAGTCGACCCATGGAGCTCTTTGTCAACTGATGAACTTGGGTTTGGGGTGACCTTTCTCTTTGAACATTTGCTGCAGCCGAACAACAACGCCTGTCTTCTTGCTGGTATTCACCACACTGATCCCCACAGGCTGAACTCCTCTAACACACCCTGGAGTCCTTCAGCGATTGTTTGAGCTTTCCCATCTTTCAATTTTAGCGCAGTCAACTTAATTTCTTTAGATTCATTATTGAGGACCACAGCCTGATATTCAAAGCCCTCAATGTGTTTGCTGTCAAAGTGTATGCTCCACTTCTCCAAATGAAGCGTGCTCACCAAATGTTTCTTCACATGAGGAGCACTTGTGTAGATAGCCTTGTGGATTGCTGATTGACATAGGGTTGGGATTTCAATGCCCTCACCAGAAAGCTGGCGGCACACCACTGCTGCTCTGTTGGACAACAGCTTTGAGCATGTAACAAGACGTCTTGCAATGCCTGTTGGGTTATGCTTCCTTTTGCTCATTGATGCTGCATTGTCATTCTCCCAAGGACTGTCTGTACTGTTCTGGGATGAGTCTGTGCTACTTTTGGAACAATCAGGTAGCGCTAAGCTGGTAAGTGTGGACACAGTTGCTTCCATTGCCCTCTTTTGCTTAGATGGGTGGATGGTATTGGCACTAGCAGGTTTGTCAGTCGAATAACCAACGCGACCTTTGCTCTTAATTTGTAGTTTGTAGAGGTTATCATTCTCTTTGCGCAACCATTCGCCCTTCATCTTGTTCATGTTAAGCAGTTCATTCAATGAATCAAAGTTTTGTTTTTTTCTGCAGCGCTCATAGTCTTTTAGAAGATTTGCTAGTTTTGCACAAATGGCTTAATCAGATACATGCGGGATGTTCAACGTTTTGCTCCATAGGTCTTTAAGCTCTACAGAAATCAAACCGATCCTCTCTCTCCATTTTTTGGCAGTGGATTCAAGAAATTTGAAGCGTCCAATGACATGGTTTTTCAGGCGCATGCGACTCCGTTTGCTCAAGGGTGCTTCATAAATTGCCACGTTGCCTCTTCTTGATGGGGCTTGAAACTGGACTAAGTTCTTTGTCCAGATTTCCTTATTCTTCTCCGTGTTAGAAGAGCTCTTCTTGAACGACATGTTGTCTTCTACTCAGCAACTGAAATAGGAAAGGCCTTAACGTCAATATTAATTACGTAACAAATTAAAAAAACTGTTATTAAGTTTTCAATTTAACTGTTATTGTTTATATATTTTATTTCAAAAGAAGCAAATATTGATTATAGAAAATGAAAAAGGCAGACACTATTAAAATATTATATGCTCAATTATAATTTGCGAAAGAGTTAAATGTTACTTACCAAATAATACAAGGATCTCTTTATACTTAAACTATAGAGAATACGTAATAATTAAAATATGGTAATAATAATGTTGACGCCAAATTAAGATAATTAAAACTCAACTACCCGCTTTGAGCACCTCGCTTATATACCAGTTTATAGCAGACTGCAAAACAGCTGAAGAAAATTTTAGAACTCTACAGAAGCTTCCCGAACAATTATGTCACCGTGACGTCACTGTCCTGGCTGATGGCACACATCATTATATGATGTTCTGGAAAATTCTATACATTTCTCTGCTACATAGATTATTGCAAGTTGGTTTTATATACAGTATATATATATATATATATATTATATATATATATATATATATATATATATATATATATATATATATATATATATATATATATATGTGGTTAATACAATTACATAAAATGCTAAAATACCTACATAAATAGCATTTCAAAGTGGTTTGTGCGTGACCTTATGTATATATGTATATATATGTATATATATGTATATATATATATATATATATATATATATATATATATATATATATATATATATATATATATATATATACATAAATACACACATATATACAGTGCTGCATTTGTGGCTACTGCGTTCTTAGACATAAATAGTTGTTGACCTATGATTTATAAGCTAAAAAACTCAACTATTAGTAAGTTGTTGAGGAAATATAAATGCACTGGTAAAACTATAAGGTCTGTTGGATCAAGATGAAAGCTTTAAACTTCAAAAAAGGAAGATTTTTAACACTGTCAAAAAGCATTGTAAAATCACATGTCCTGATGTAAGATTAGATTTAAACCTTGCAAATATCTCAAAGATTTGAACCTCACATTTATCTCAAAGATTTAAACCCTATAAATATCTCAAAGATTTGAACCCTACAAATATCTTAAAGATTTAAACCCTAAAAATATCTCAAAGATTTAAACTCTGCAAATAGGTTGAAGTGGATGGGAGGAGTGGAAGCAAAATGGACAATATCTTATTAAATAAAAACATCGATTAAGTTTTTTTCTAGAAAGCAAAAAAAAAAATCTTATTTAGTGAAGTCAAATAAATATTACAGTAGTGCATTGAACACAAAGTTTGAGCAATGAGCCAAATTTATTTGGAGCAATAAGTCTTCTTTATCTTGTTTTATAATCGTAGGTCTGTTAGAAATTGATTGAGTAAAAACCTCCAAACATGCGAGGCAACTCCTAAAATGACAAAAAGAATGATATTTGGTATTGTTTTAGCATTTACAAAGTTGGATAAATTTACTAGGTTAAAGGCACTTAGGATGAGCATTTGTATCACACAATCTTAGTTAATCAGCTTGAACTAAGTATAAAAGGTTTTATCTTAACTTCTTACATCTTTAAACATGTTAACAATCCAAACATATAGCATAGTTGAATAAAAGATATCTATAATTTAAATTGATATCAGTTATACTTTTGAAATGCACTGTTGTCATAAAAAACAAAAGATGTTCAATTAAGTCAATACAGTTAGAACTTAAAAAATACCTTACAAATCCTTATTTCTTTTTATTATATGTAATAAACAATAATATCAAATACATTTCTATCAAAATTGTTTATTGTGTAATTTAAAATACTTTTTGTTGCTTTTTTTTATAAAAAGATTAAGTGTTTTTTTTTTGCGACCCAATGTATGTATGTATGTATCTATGTCAGTCATACATTCAATACTTTCTTCAATATTTAAGATTATTGCTCAAGGCATTTCTAAACTCTTTGATATAGTTTGGCATGCTGTTCTTCTCCATAAGCTCTCTTTTTATCGTGTATCAGGTAACATTTTTATTTCAAGATTATTGAATTCTTCCTTACTAATTGTAGTATAAAAGTTGTTCTCGATGGAATGCACACTTTTCCATTTCCTATAATTTCAGGGGTTCCTCAAGGTTCTATCTTTGGCCCTATACTTTTTTTAATTTACATTAATGATCTCCCAGAAGTTCTCACATCAAAGGTAGCATTGTTTGCTGATAATACTACCATTTATTCTTGTCTTGGTAAGAAGCCAACACCCTCTGATTACTTGAAGAGGGCATTTGAGCTTGAAAAGGACCTCACTTCTGCTAGAACATGGGGGTCTCAATGGTGAACTTTAACTCAGATAAAACTCAGCTAATCCTTATCGCAACAGTCTAGATTTTCATTTATGGTACATCACTGTTACTTACTGTTAAGTAATCCTGATTCTTATAATTTGCAATCTTTTGTCGTTGTCTACTAATCATTATCTTGCTCTATAAATTGCATTTTTTCTCTTCCAGTAACTTCCAACTCTAATAGTGGTTGCTTGCAGCCTATTTTGAAGTAAAGATGTTGAAAAAAAAATAGCATACTTAGTTAATTTACTTAAAAGTAATGCTATTGAAGAAAGTAGTCATGTTTTAGCATGATTTCTTTGAAAGTTTTTTAAATGCGTTTTAAATTTTAGGAACTAATTGTTTTTTATTTTATTCATTGACTTGTTGCACCCTGTTATCAGATTTCTAACACACATAAAAATGTGTGTAGATTGACATTTTTGCCCTTTTTACTACTGAATACTGAAATTCTATATTTTTAAATGCACTTTTTTGAAGAAGTAGACAAATTAAAGATTTAAAAAAAATAGAAACATCAAGTTATAGAACTTTAAGGTTGGTAAGGAGTTGTTAAATCATGTGTCATATAAGGAAACAGTATTCAATATGTGCATATGCTAATGGTATTCAGTTTAAGGAGATTTTGATTTATAAAGCGATTATTTAAAGCAAGAATTTAATAAAGTAAACAGTAAAAGATAAATGATGAAAAAGATATTTATAAATGAATTTAATAAAGAAGTAAAAAAATAATGGTTATGTTTGTAGTGCAAAAAGGTGTCAACCATAAAGCGGTACAAAGTTTGTCTTAATTTTACTCTATGAGGAACTAAAAATAACAAAAAATAAATAACAGCTAATTCCACGTTTTTCTAATTTAATCTATTGTTATTTCTATAATGTTATTTTTAAAGTAATTTATCTCTATCTTTGCATAGTATTTTTTATCCCCCTTGCTCCATGTGAGATGATTAAAAGATACTAAAAAAGTTTTAATTACATCATTAATTTTTTTTTTTTAGCAAGCTGAAGACTCAACTAAGCGTTGGAAAAATAATATACCTTTATCTGTATTTGATGGAATTCCTGTGGCAGTTAAAGATGAAATGTATTTAGTATGTTTGATACTTCTTGTATAGTAAAGATGAATTTTTTTTTAATAAGTATGACACTTCTTGTAAATACGAATTGTTTTGTAAATGTGATACTGCTAAGGAAATGAAAAAAACTAATTGTTTTACTGGTTAAGCAGTTCTTTGATTATTTTACTAATAAAATATTAGGCTGGTTACCCATGTCGTAGTGGTATGCCTCTTCAAGAATTTAGTGTTGTAAAATCTTTGCAAGATGAAGGATGGATGGTGAGTAAACTTAGAGAAGGTGGTGCTATCTTCATAGGAATGGCTAATATGCATCAACTAGGGATTGGGGCTACTGGAATCAATCCAAGCGTGTAAGTATTTAATGGTTTGAATAATAAAATATGAATAGAAGAATAAAATAGTTAACATTTTAATATGCTATATAGAACACCATTGTTACAAAAAAGACCACAAACTATTACAAAAGTTCAAATGATAGTTATGTTTAATTCAATTTATATTTAATTCAAACAACTATCACGATACTATCGGCATTCCTAAATTAATGGCAACCCTCTCACTGAGTCTTCTCCTTTACATCCTCTTTGTTTATTGTTCACTACTGACTTCTCATAGAAACCGTATATATACAATCAATTGCTAAGTTAGCATCTGCTATGGTTGTTCTCTTTATTATGCTTACCATTATTTTACTCCTGATTCCATTCTCTACCTCTAGAAATCTCTTATTCATCCCTGTATGAAATACTATCATCTATCTAAATAGTATTGTTAGAAGAACCAGCACAAATACTATCAGATTTGGGGTGGTTCTTCTAACAATACTCTTTCTCTTTTCAACAAGGTCCAAAAATGCATTGTAACCATAGTTAGACCTGGTTTATCTGCCAAGCTTGAGCCTCTCTCCCTTTGTTTTAAAGTTGCATCTCTTTCTCTTTTCCACACGATACATTTTCTACACAGAAGCTATTGTCTCCAGTTCCATCAATCAACTCTCATTCTCGCTTGACTCCTCATTCATCCAAATCTCATCCTTTTACTGTATCTGTCCCTACATGCTCTAAAAACTTTTAACTGTTTAGTTTTTTTCCCTGATTTCAACCCTTTGGAACTCTTTCCGATTTTGATGTTTTCCTGACTCATACAACTTTTGAAGTCTTCTGTCAACTTCTGTCGTTTTCTTGCTCTTTAACTCTGTTCTTTGTTTTCTAGTAACTCCCAACTTAATAGTGGTTGCTTGTAGCCTTGTTGGTAGTGAATGAAAAAAAAAAATTGAAAACACAAAATTTGTAGTTTAGAAATGTAAGGTCTAATTGAGAACACAAAAGTTGTAAATAAAAAAGCATGTAAGATGTAATTGAGAACATGATAGTTAATAAAGTTTTATAATATAATATACTCAGAACAAAGTTCTATGTATTTCTATGTATTTAGTATTTATTTATTTTGTATTTTAGTTGTAATTTTAGCCTGTAGCTAAGCTGCCTCTAGGCCTGCCTCTGGCTAAGCTGGTCAATTTCAATGATTTCAATGAATAATAATATATTATCAATAAAATAAAAAAACTCAGAAAAAAAACATTTTAAAATGTGGCAGTAACTAGAAAAATCCCATTACATCATACAACCATACATTATGCAAATTGTTGCATAATGCTTGATCATATGTACAACATGTGTCAAACACCTCCCATTATTGTAATTTTTGCTCCCAAAACATTTTTTTCTAAATAATACTTTGTTGTTTCACAATTTAAGCATCTAATACAGAAATGTGAATCGAATTTTAAACTTACTTTTAATTTTGAACCAGATTGTTTCCACCGGGTTTAACATTGGACTGTTGGGACCCAAATGAGCTGGTGAATTTTCAAATATTCTTTCCAAACAAAGTTGATAAAAAGCATTGTCTGTTCACAAAACATAGCCAACATCCACTCATTATACAAATCTGCTTTAAATGATCCAAGTTTCTATCATGATGACATTTGTTGTTAATGTTGCTGCAATCAAATGTATGTTTGAACAATTTGAAGCTATTTTCATTATTGCTATTCATCCTTGTTTGGCGTGTTCTTGCTTTTTTTTTACAAAAAAAGGTTAAAATTTGTTTCATCTAACCAGACAACCATTTGTGGTTTGTTTATTTTGGAACATCAACAAACATATCATGAACCATGATATGTTTGTTGTTGTTCCTGATATAATCAGCTTTATTGTTTGTTTTCATTCATGTTTATTGTAGAAGACTCCTTGTGTACTTTTTTTAATTAGGTTTTTAAGGTAATTTGCGATTGTTGTTGCTCTGACACATTCAGCAACTCTTCTTTTCTCACTAGGTGAAGCAGGCCTCGTAGTTATGAAAAATAAGATTGGCAAAAAAATGCCAACCTAAACTGTTTTAGGTTGACATGAAATTTTGAAACAGGGTTCAACAAATCAACAAACATGCAAATATTTGGCATAAAATTGATAGAAATACAAGTGCAGAGTTTGCTAAGTTTTCTTTAAAATGCCTGCTTTTGCTTAAAAATTTGAAAAGCAAATTAAACTTTTGCCAATTTTTTTTTTTAATTGTTTAAATTAGGAGTAGTAAAGCGTTAATTTTTCTGTTTTTAACTTAGCTGTTTTGTTTACCTTTTTGTTTAATTGGTTTGTATTTGGAATTTAAATAGAACATTTGTTTTATTTCAATTATTTGAAAAAAGGATTTTTTTTTTCATCAAATTTTTTTTCAACTTTTTAGTTTTGAATTTAATTAAAATGTTTTTTTTTGTTTTTATTTTAATTATTTTATTTAGAATTTAAATAAAACAATATATATACATATATATATATATATATATATATATATATATATATATATATATATATATATATATATACAGTACAATCTCTCTAATTCGAATCTCCTTAATTTGAAAATCTCCATAATTTGATTAAATGCAAAGTCACCGTGAAATGCGTTTATGAAAAATCCACTTTCTATAATTCGAAAATCTCTCTAATTAGAACTTTTGTTTTTCCCCATAAAATTCCCCATAAATTTTTATTCTTCCCCATAAAAATATTTTTTCCCCCCAAAAAATATATATATATATATATATATATATATTTATACATATCTATATATATATATATATATATATATATATATATATATATATATACACATATATATATATATTTATATATATATATATATATATATATACATATACATATACATATATATATATACATATATATATATATATAGACATATATAACTGAATATATATAAATATATATATATTTGTGTGTGTGTATATATATATATATATATATATATATATATATATATATATATATATATATATATATACATATACAACCCTCAAAATTAGGAAAAATGAGGTCAGCAATAATTTGCCAAACTAAATCTTATAGAAGTCAGCATCAGGTCGGCAAAAAAATTTGATACAAAGGTCTTACCATAAAGCATAGAAACGAAGTCAGCAATTTTTTTGCAGACCTAAAACACTTTTAGGTCAGCAGTTAGGTTGGAATTGCCAAATGCTGACCCTAATTCTGAGGGTTGTATATATATATATATATATATATATATATATATATATATATATATATATATATATATATATATATATATATATATATATATATATATATATATATACATATATATATATATATATATATATATATATATATATATATATATATATATATATATATATATATATATATATATATATATATATATATACATATATATATATATATACATATATATATATATATACATATATAAATATATATATACACAGTAGCAAGCAAAAGTTTAGAAACGCTAACTTTTTTTCAGATTTTAATACATAATTATTTTGATTCAAAATTTTTGTCCCTAAGTATAATAAAGCAATGAAATGATAACTTTTTGTACTTGGCTTCCACTTCACTACTGCTGACTTTTACTATTCCTTAAAGTTTTCTTTTTTTATTTTCATAGAAATGACTTATTTTACTTATTAATTCAATTTATTTTATTTTTACTATTTTTATTAGAAACTAGAGTTATTACTAAATTTAAAGAGAATTATAAGAAAAAAAAGGCAAACCTAAACACTTATTATTGGATTCTAAACTGGTGGTACATTACCTTTCATAGAAGTAGATTCTAGCAAATTTGACATAGTTTTATACAAATATTTGTGGTTTTTAAATGTTTTGAAAAACTGCTAAAAAAAGATTTCAATGATTAGATATGACAACTACTGCTAGATTTTTTGTTAACTGTAGTCTAGTATTTTAATTGTTATCCTCAAGTTTGTTCTACAAAAGAATTGATAATAATGATAATGAATGGATGAAAATAATGAATTAATAATAAATTTTTTAATGAATTAATTATGATAAATGAGCAAAAAATAAAGAAGCAAATGAGTTATACTAATATTTATTTTTAAATGTATCTTTTTGAATTAATATAGAAAAAGGTTCATCTTTATTCTAAATTCAGCTTACCAGCAATGATTCAGGTCATTACAATGGATGGGGGCTAGTCTAGAATGGAGGGATGGAGGGGGCTAGTCTTTGTTTTTTAGTCTTTAAAGTTTTCAATATAAATAAAGTTGGGCTCTTTTTTTCTGACAATGCGTTGTTTATGTATGTGTTTATAATATTTAGTAACTGACTATAAAATATTAGCTTTCAAGTGATTCATATTAGTATTTTAAGTTGGGTAAATGATTCACGTTGGTTTGGGAATTAAAGTTGGTTAATTTAATTTATTTATAGTCAGAAAAATATTTTCCTTGAATTTGATCATTTTTTATTAACTACTAGCTTCAAACTATTTTACTTGTTTAAAAACACAAATAAGTTTTGGTTAAATAAGTTAAAGTGGTTTTTTTTAGATACCATGGAACTTGTCGTAATCCATACAATATTAATCACTCTGCTAGTGGAAGCTCTAGCGGTCCTGCTGCTGCTGTTGCTGCTGGTAAGACAGTTTTGATGTGAATATATGTATATATATATATATATATATATATATATATATATATATATATATATATATATTTGAATGTAGACATCATGTGTGAGAGTATGTAAATTATTATTTTATAAACATCAATAAATATGAATTTTCTCAATACTAAACTTATTTTTTTAAAGAAATTTTTGCTGAATTGTTGCGACCAGTGTCTTCAGCTTAAAAGTTTTTTGTTTGTTTTTGTTTATATCTTATTTTTAAAATGGCAGTTTTGTTTTATGAAAAATTTTACATTTGGTAATAGTGAGAACACATTCAAGTTTAGGTATTAACACACCGGATTCTTCACAAAAAATTAAAGTGTGCGTTTGAATGTAATTTATTAAAACTGATTAAAAATATACAGTTTTTGATAGTTCCTTTCACTCTCTTTCTCTTACTCTCTCTCTCTTTCTTTATATATATATATACATATATATATGTGTGTGTGTGTGTGTGTGTGTGTGTGTGTGTGTATGTATTTATGCGTGTGTGTGTGTGTGTGTGTGTGTGTGTGTGTGTGTGTGTGTGTGTGTGTGTGTGTGTGTGTGTGTGTGTGTGTGTGTGTGTGTGTGTGTGTGTATATATATATATATATATATATATATATATAAAGTATAATTTAAGATAAAAAAATTAAATTTTTTTATTTTTGTAAGTTTTATTTGAATTTTTTTTTTATTTGATCAATTTTGTTATAACAAATAGTTTTGAAGAAATTGTTTGTAATAAATCAAGTTAGTAAAAGTTAATAAAGACAATGTTTTTAAAATTAATTACAGTTTGCTCTGACACACAAAAGAAAGCATTGATGATTTGGATACAATAAAAAAGCCTGAATGGTTTGTGGGCTCTAATTTGTAGTGTATATTAAAGTTTTTATTTCCATTTAGGGTTATGTCCAATAGCTTTATGTGCAGATGGTGGCGGTTCTATTAGAATACCTGCTGGCACTAATGGAATTGTTGGATTGAAAGGTATCTTCATATAAGTTTATAAACTTTTATCAATTTATTTATTTTTTACAATATTTTATATATAATAGTTTTTATTGTATATTTTATATAATGTATACATTAGTTTTTACTATATACTAAACATCAGACTGTACATATAACAAGTTTAAAAAAAAAAGAGAATTGTATAACTATTTATTTTTTATAGACGTGCAGGTAATCTTGTACAAATGAGTTAAATAGGTTTAAAAAAGTATTTTTATGAGTAAATAGATTTAAAATTAATATACTTTACATAAATATAATTATTAAGTTTATAGATAAAATCTCTATTTATTTATGAAAGCTCATTTAGAAAATAGTTTATTTAATTTTTTTATTATTAATTAAAAATGATAAATAGTTTTTTATATGCTAGTTTTTTTTTACTGTATTATCTCCTCAATATTGTGGAGGCCACTACAGTAAAGAAGGATTTTTTTTAACTACGTTTTTTTTATGTTTTACAACTCTTTTTAAACAATTTAAGTCTGAAACAAGCATTCTATAATCATTCCATTGAAACATTCCACCGTTATACCACTATAGCATTTTTATTATTATTAATTTTCATTATTGTTCAGTATTAATAATAACATGTTGTTAATAATGAATTTACACTAGGGTAACCATTAAATATGGTTTATGTACATGCTTTTTGATGGTGTTGATTTAAATATAGTAATCATTTCCATTATTGTTTAGTATTAATGATAACATGTTAATAATAATATTGATTTAAATATAGTAATTGGTATTGGTTTAAACATAGCAATCATATGTTAGTGCACATGTTATAACCACAGTTAAGTAGCCTCCTCCTCCATAGTGACCTTCACAGCCTTGAGGAGGTGAATTAACAAAAAAAAATGTTACTTGTTACTCTAAAAATAAAGTTGCTTAAAATGATATTGATTTGATTTTAATTGTAGCTACTTTTTCCAGAATAAGTGGAACCGGTTTTCGTAAAGTATGTTCTACAGTTGCTCACCCAGGTAAGTTTTTATTAATTATTTATAGTACAGAATTATTATTTTAAAAAATATGTTTGATTTTAGATTAATGATATGTCAACTTATTTGTGCACATTTTTTTTAAGGTTTTGTCTGCTCTACTGTTCGTGATTCTGCGATTGCATATGGTACTTTTTGTTTATCTGTTTTTTCTTATGTTTATTATTAATAATAATAATAATTTTTTAGTGTTTTACATTGCTTAAAAATCTTAGCAAGTTAGGTAATGAAGGTTTGTTGTGTGAATGAAGGTTGTGTGAATGAAGGTTGTGTGAATGAAGGTTGTGTGAATGAAGGTTGTGTGAATGAAGGTTTGTTGTGTGAATGAAATCAAATTTTTTCATAGAAGCTAATTCTATCAATAGCTGTAAAGTATCAGAGTTCTAACAGTGTTGCATTATAGATAGCCATGCTGCACATGGTTGGTGTCTCTCTTACTATTGAGGCAATGTAAGGAGCCATTTGTTACAACATTAAATTGATGAGCAAAAATGAGTCAACTTTATAGATTGTTCCTTATTGTGCCAAGTACTAACTGTGTAATACTGTTTAAGTACTACTAGCTTGAGTCAAACTCACTCAAAATCATAGCTGCCGAAAAGCATTAAACCTAAAAAAGCATCATCACCAAAATGTTTTAATTTATTGTTTACAAATAACAAGTAATTTTTTTTCAGTAGAACCTTACCCTCCTGCAAAAAAAACTTCCCAGACTTATTTGCTTTTGTGAGACTAATTTAAATTTAGCTGTTTGTTATCTTCTACTTCAGATTTGCACTTTTATTGCACTTTTTACAACTAACTTAAAGGTAATTCCATATAAAAGTGGGACAGTCATTTCAACCCTTTGGATTTTCTTTAAATTTTAACCAGTTGTACGTATTAATGAAACATGAAAAAATGTAAAATTTGAGCTCCCAAATCCAAGTGCTTCAAAAGTTGTAATGTTTTATTTTTTCCACATCCGCCATTATGGACTTTGTAGTAGTACTTTTTAATGAATAATTGGTACCTGACCATTTTTGAGGGTGCTGAATTCACAAATGCTGAGAAAAAAACAAAATTTAAATTTTTTGATAGTTATTTTTTGGTTTAAAATGGTCAGTCAAATTTTTCCCGAAGTTGCCCAAGTTATATGGATTCCCTTTTTTTTTTCAAATTAAGTATTAGATCTTAAGCTATCTTTATAAAAAAGATGGTTTTGGTTTCTTAAAGATTCATAAAAAAGATATGTCATTTTGAAATTTAGACTAAAAAATCCTTTTTTTAGCCTCTATTTTCCATTATAGAATTTAAAGCGACTTTTTGTGTGAATAATTTACGTTCTAAAGGAAGAATATGACTGAAAGTTGGTACCTGACCATTTTTAAAGGTGCTGAATACAAAGATGAAGAAAAAATAAACCAATTCTTAATATTTGGGAATAATTTTTTAATTTTAAAATATCAACAGTCAAATTTTTTGTTTTGTAACTAAGGTTTACATTTCACTTATTGCTGGAGTTGCCTTACTCTAAATGTGAAATAAGAGGTCTTAGAAAAGTTTAGGTCTCTGAATTAAAGTAAAAAAATTATATTGCTTTCCATAACTTACATATTTATAATCAATATTTTTAAAAGTATACATGGAAATAAAATTTCAAATACATCACATTGAAAATATAAATTCATTATTTATTAATTATAATTATTATTATAGTTAAATTATAATGTTAACTTAAATTAATAACAAATTAAATTAGTAATTTAAGTTAAGTTATAATTTGACTTTATTATTTAACGTCTAATAATCAGGTATTGTTTCAAAATATTGGTTGCATGCTCAAATTTTAGTTTGCATGCTCAAATGTTTTGTTAAAAAATGAGAAACTAAAATAATTTTGACTGTGTTTTAACAAGAGAAATGACATTCATTCTTGGCACCCAGCAATTATCATCTTGCATTTGCCAGTAGTACAATTGACTTGGGTAACGTGGATACATAAACTTTACCATAAAATTATCGTTCTCTTTATCAACTTCAGCAATCATAAAAAGTCAGTAAAATTCATCATATTTGCAAAATAGGTATTGTGACAGCATAATATAGTCAATTTTAATATTTTCATATTTTTGTTTGTTGAGGAAGTCAAATGTTAGAGCAAAATCATCATCATCTGATGCCCTTTTCATTTTTATAATTAAATGAGAATAAGGTATAAATTGATGGAAACTTCTTGTCCCAGGAATAGTGGTTACTATTAAAAGTCTATCAGTAAGTTTGTTTCTCACTAGCTTCGTTTCTTCAACAGTGACATACACAAACATAATCCTACTGATTGACTTTTGACTGTATTTAAACATTGCTTGAGAAGACAGTATTTGACCTGTGGTTGGATTAATCAAGCTAGCAGTTGCAACAAGCCTTTTAACAGTATCACCTATTCCATCGCACAGAGATTTGCCATGGCTTGTTATAAAGAAATTCCAAATGCAATGAACAGAAAAATCTTGAGCATGGTGACATAAATTGTAAAAATGTTTGCAGTTTTTATACTGCACTGTACAGCCATCATAAAAGTAATGAATTTTTGTAATTGTGGGACAAAGGAGTTTTCATATGATTAATGGTTATATGCATAACTTCATTGATTCATCAATCCAACATCATGATGCAAATCATCTGAAATTACACGAAAAGAAAATATTTTCAATTTCACTTTCTTGTAGTAGATAACAACTGGATGAAGAGAACATTGACTCGAAGGGTAACTCTGTATCTTGTCTTGTACCACAAAAATGTAAATTCTCTTCAAAATCTGCCAGTGCAATAGCCTCATCAATACTAATTGTTTCTTAGAGATGCTTTAGATAGCTAGATTATGATTTTGCTATAAATGAATGAGAAGTAATTTTATAAAGTTTTTCACACAGGAGCTCTATGAGTTCATTTAATGGAAGTTTTATTGTTAATAGTTCAGTTCTATCTGTTGTTGTCCACTGTTCGAAATCCACTGACTGTTCATTTTCATCACTGTCATATTGCTCTTATGGATTCATCATTTTGTATGAAATTCTGCTGGAAATAATTTTGGGCAGCTTGTATGTCAGGATGCTAATGCATCGGTGAATCACGCAAACTTTCAATTTTCTGCTGCAGACAATCTTTTCAATGATTTCATGGTAAGATGTTTCAAAACCTACAGCACTCAACATTAATTTAACATTTTGATGTATTGTACACACACAAACAGAATGTATAACTTCTGGACCAGCAAAAATGCACTAATTAGGCCCAAGACTGCAAAATTTAGAAGATTTAATTTTATGGTCTGGGTACTTCATCCTAAATGCCACATAGAGCTCCTTTAAGTTACACAAGGAAGTCTAGATTGCCAGCTTTGGTTTGAATTTCCTTTAGAACTTCATTGTTGTTTGGTGCAACTAGATCGATTTCAGTGAAATCTAGAGTAGTTGCAAGTTTCTTAATAACTGCTTCTTCAACTTGCATTATCTTTTTCGTTCCAAGTGAAGGCTTGTTAAAGGTTTTGGGTAAATGAACTTTTAGAGGAGACACTTCAAGTTTACACAAAGAACTGTTGAGCAACGTTCTTGTTAATTCCAATATAATTTCTTTTTCCATATTATCTTCAGGTAGTTTTATCTCCAACTCGTTTTCTTCTTATTCTTAACTTGATGCTAATTTATGTCTGCATTGTGGAAAAAAGCTTTTCATCTGGCACTACGAATTTGCCTTTACCGCATAGGTACTTTGCTGTATCCAAGTTGATATCACGAAGACTGCCTAAAAAAAGGGAAGAACTCTTTTAATTTGTATTAAAATGTTATTAAAACCATTTAAAATTTAAAGTTGTATGGCATTTAATAGTGCACTTTCAGAAGTCAACTAAAAGTAAAGTTAAATATAGCTAAAATAGAATTTGGCTGCCAAGAGTTTCATTATTGTAACTCACAACACTTTCACAAAAATAAAAGTTGTGATTACTATACCTTTTATAACTTTGTTATGAGTATAAAATGGATGGCAGCACCATGTTTAATTTAGTTGCATAATGCTTCAAATAAAAGTGTTTATGATGGAGACAAGTTGTTGATTTGACATTGACTATTGATAGCCCAGTCTTCCACATTCATATTTCTCTTTCATGTTCAAGAACATCTCAAAAGATTTAATTCCAAGACACGATGTACATGTTGCAAGGCAACATTCACTTTCCAGCTTGATTCCCATGGAGCGCTGTTGGCTGTTTGCCATTACTGAGAAACTGAATTACCAAATAAGAATCAATAATTACTTAATCTAAAATTGAAATATATATTTATACATCACAGCAGGTGTCGCAAAACTATATTTCTACATGACAATTCACTTCACAAAACTTTATTTATGTATCAAAACCAACCTCAAAAAACTGTTTTTACACATCACAACTGAATCCAAAAGATTCAGGAAACTTTAGGAATTAGAGAAAACATTACCCTGTTTTATGGTAAACTAATATTTAACCATTTCTAAATACAAAACAATTGTTAAACAATTTGAATTAGGTTATTTTCTTTCCTACTTTGAATTCTACATCTTCAAAAATGGTCAGGTACCAATTTTCAGTCAGGTTCTTCCACTAAAACTTAAATTATTTACACATAAATTATTGCTAATAAATCTATGATAGAAAATTTGAGTCCAATTAAGGAATTTTTTGGTTAAGCTTCAAAATGACATATCTAAATTATTCTACAAGAAACCAAAACCATCCTTTTTATAAAGGTAGCCTAGGATCACCTACTTCATTGAGAAAAAATTGAATCCATGAGACTTAGGCAACTCTGAGAGTTAATGAAAGCACAATCCATGTTAACAGAACAAAAAGTTTGACTGACCATTTTAAAATCAAAAAGTTTTAATTTCATTATTTTCTCTAGATTTTTGAATTCAGTACCCTCAAAAATGGTCAGGTACCAATTTTTAGCCACATTCTTCTACTCGATCTTAAATTATTCATTAAAAAGTACTACTACAAAGTCCATAATGGTGGGTGTGGAAAAAAATAGGGCATTTTAGGCTGAATTTTAAAACATCATAACTTTTGAACTGTTTGGATTTGGGAGCTCAAACTTTACATTTTAAAACTTTACATTTTAACTTTTGAAGCGTTTGGATTTGGAACCTCAAACTTTACATTTTTTCATGTTATATTGGTACCACTGGTTGAAATTTGAAAAAAATCTGAGAAGGTGACTGAAAAATTTCAATATTTTGTCCTACTTTTACATTGATTTACCCTTAAGGCTGATCAGGATTCCTTTTGTGATTTTTTTTCGAACTGATTTTTTTTGCTGAAAACTGTGCCTTCTATGTAATCTCTTAGATATAGGCATAAAAGCTTTGTTCCTTTTCACTGGTTAAATTCAAACTTTACTTCATGGTTTTCATTGGTTTCTAACTTTATTCTATGGTTTTCATTCAATTGCTGTCTTTTTAATGCTTAGAGTTATAAAAAAATGGTTAGGAAAATAAATTAGTTTTTATAGTTGGTTACTTTTTATACCATAGATATGGTTAGTTATGGAAATATTTCACTAAAAATTGAATAAATTGCTTGTTAGTGTGGATATTTTTTTTAAATAAATAAGCTATACAAAAAGACAAGACTGATTTTTTTTGCAAATTTCAATCAATACTATCATTTGGCTAACAACAACTTTAATAAATTTTTATTGTGTTATCTTACAACATTATTTTACATCAAATACATCTTAAGAACCAAAAATAAATCTGTTGGTTCTGAAAAAATGAAAAAAAAATGAAATGTACGCCTTAATTCCACATTTTAATCATTAGTTTCAATATGTACTGACAATATCGCTAGCTAAAAAGCTGTGGTAAAAATATCACAACATTTTAGTAAGATGATTTCTTGGTAGAGTTAAAAAAATCAATTGTGTGTTGCTTTTTTTTAGATTGTTGTGGATACCTCCTTTGATAATAATATAATATAATAATAGAGAATGCCATTTTCTAATTTAAAATAAAATAGTTAATTTTTATTGAAGACCTATTTCTTAAAGTGCAAAATCTTGTTTGACAAAGTTCGTTTCATGTTCAAAATGTTTAAAGATTTAAGGATGATGTTTTATTGTTGTGTAATAAAAAACATACCACACTTCTCAAAATTTAAGATGAAAAACAAAATCTCAAAAAGGCATTATTTTCTTCCATTTCTTTAACTTAACAATCCCATCACCAAAATAATCTTTAATAAGATTTTGAGAATAAAAATTCTTGTGTCAAAGAAGATTTTGATAACTTTCAAATACTCTGAAGAGTACTGTAGTATTATACAATATTATTAATTTCCTGGATTGATAATAGCACAAGTTCATCATTACTTCAATATATCTATTTTGAACATCTGCTTGTTTTGATTTTTATTTCATTTTTTAACAAATATGCACATGCACCTCACTTTCAAAATCAGTGAATTAGATTGAGCATATATGTGCTTGTTCTGAGTTTGTATAGGGTTTTAAAATATCCAAAATGACATCTCTAACTCATATTTTAAAAATTTGAAGATTGCTCTGGTGCCTCTAACTATTATCTAACTATTATCCAATCATCACTTAATACTATTGTTATTATCCAATCATATCACTTAATAC
Organism: Hydra vulgaris; assembly: GCF_038396675.1. Classification (NCBI taxonomy): domain Eukaryota; kingdom Metazoa; phylum Cnidaria; class Hydrozoa; order Anthoathecata; family Hydridae; genus Hydra; species Hydra vulgaris. Next base: position 18,541,220 of record NC_088922.1, read on the forward strand.
TATTGTTATTATCCAATCATATCACTTAATACTATTTTTAGAATATTCTTTGAGTCTTTTAAATTTGATATGAACTTTTAGTTTACACAAAATTTAAAACTAGCAGAAATGGGGTCAATACTGACACAATTTGCAAATGACCAATATTGATCCAATTCACGGATGGATAAAAATTTAAATTTGGTATAAACTTAGATTAACAACGTTTCTATGATAAATTTAGGATTTTAGGTTTTTCTAGAATCATTTGACACTAAAGTTCTAAATTATCTAAAAGGTAAAATGTAGTAATGGAAAATCCAATGTACTGTGCCAGGAGTACCACATACATTTGTATGCTTGTTTACCGTATTACTAGAGAAGTAGCCAAGACAGTAAAGGTCAAGACCAAGACTAAGACCAAGATATTTGGGCTCAAGATCTAGAGTTCAAGACCAATACCAAGATATCATTTACTTAGTCATTCATTGCGTTGATATTTTTAGTAAAGATCAAGAAAGTACAAGGCAGTAAATGTCCGAGACCAAGACCAATACTCCAGGCTTTCACGACCAAGACTAAGACTCTAAGCTTCAAGAACAAGACCAAGATAGTTAAATATGAGTCTCGACACGTCTCGAGACCAAGACTTAAGCCTTGAGACCTCTGCATATTATATTTACAAAAATGCCCTTCCTACAGCAAAAGCTGAAGAAAAAAAATCATAAATTGATAGCAAAATTAACCATACTGTAATGATTATAGTATTCCCTCTGATTTTTTGTTTCTTTATCATTATTTTAAACATATAATTCATGGTGGCCAGCAGTCCTTGAAAACCTGGAAACGTCCTGAAATTTGATAGTTTCTGGAAAAGTCCTAGAAAAACCTTTAAGCAATAAATCTTGGAAATCCTGGAACTTTTTTCTGAAATATTTCAATATTTTTTATCATGTTTTTTATCTTTTACAGAGTTATTATTAATTTTGCATAGATTTATACTGCATTTGATAATGATGTTTTTTCTGTAATGTAAAAAAAAAAATTTCTTTAATGTTACTGTCAGTATTATTAACATATGCTGATTATTTAGTTATTTTTTATTTGGATATTTTTTTTAATCTATATACAGTAAAATTGCCTAAGTTCAGTCATCATGTAACTTCAGTCATTTAAGAAAAAAGCATGCAAAACTCAAACTTTACAAACTTCTTTTTCTCTAATAATATTTGTTATTACTTTGTAAATATGAACCTATATAAAAAAAATTGTTTATTTGCAACCTGCTGAAATAATTCTTTATCAAAACAATAATTCGAAAAAAGGCATACTATTAAAATCTAAAATAAGCAAAGTTATAAATAAATGATCAAATTTAATCTTATTATTATCAAGAATCACCAAATAAGTTATATGACAAAAAAAAATTAATAATTTTTGTATATTAAGTACCTTTTTTTTGAAAATTTGTGAAATTTTAATATACTCTAATTTCGGTCATTCATGGATAAAAAACAAAGGAGACAATTGTTTCTCCGCGCAACGGCCTTGTTCGTCAAGATTCGTGTTTCGGAGTTAAAGAGTTGAGAGAGGGTTATAACCACTATTAAGTAGCCTCCTCATCTGTAGTGACCTTCTCGGCCTTGGGGAGGTGAATAACAAAAACAAAAAAAAAATAAAACAAAAAAATTGGCAGGAATGTTGTGAAGTGTTGATATGTGGACAGTGTGGTTTTGTGAATATGAACTAGTGTTGCAAATTTTATTTTACCTGTAAATTTACAAGTAAATTTTGACATTTTTATAATGGATACTCACCATATTGTTTTATTTGAATAAAGAATTTGTTTATAATTTCAAAATTAACCTGTTTTAGAATATTATTTATGGTATATTTTGATTTCAAAAATTACTGGTAAATTTATATCACTGATATGAACTAATTACAAGACAATAATATATATTGCAATGCACTGAAATAGTTCTTTTGCGAGTATCTATGTCATCTATGGATTTACTTGAGAAAGAACGGATGGCTTGTGGTTTAAAGACTGTGGACAAAGGCATGAGTAAAAGGAAAGCAGCTATAACATTTGGTTTCAAAAGATCAAGTTTCATTGACAGAATTAAAGGCAAGCATACTAAAAAAAATGGTAAACCAACTAAGTTGAGTGACAATATTCTGGACGTTATAGTAAAAATTTTAATATTTATGAGTGGTATTGGATTTAGTTTCACTAGACTTGAAATACTGTGTGTTGTTAAAAACTAATTGGTTAATTCAGATTAAATGTGTTTTCATGGCGGCGAAGTTACCCTTGGATGGTATTGATTAGGCATCATTATGATAAGCTATCGCTCAGAACTTCAAATAATATGCCATTAAATGTTGACTCAGCCAGACACTATTGATCGATAGTATTTATTAAAATTATATATTTTATATATAATTATATATTAAATTTTATATATTTTTATAAAATATATAAATTTATATATATATTTTATAAAAAATTGTTTTTTTAAATAAAAAAAAAAGGCGCAACTTTTAAAAAGTAAAATTCAATTTATTTGCAATGTTTACCAATTGTCTCTTTTTTATAAACTGCTCAACTTATAGCATTTTAATAACCTACTTTATGACTTTTTAAAATTATTTAATCAAGGTATGCACAAGTTGCTGATATGTACACTATACATGGGTTCGTAACTAAGCCGTTCTGCATTTTTAATTGAGAAGAATCTGGTCTTCAATGTAACAAAGAATTTTACCCCATTTTACAAACTACTAGTTAATTATTTTACTCTGCATTTTACATACTACTAATTAATTATTTGAATTTTTAGATAGATATCCATATGGCTTGTAACTCAAAATGGGCTAAACTGTGCTACCTAAGGCGATGCAATCTTGTTGGATAGAAGTACTTGCTTTTACTGGATGGTTTGAAAAGACGTTTGTTGTACATTGCTGCAAGCTTAAAGGTTTCTCAGTCATTTTTCTAGGCGCCCATGCCTCACATTTAACGCTGGAGCTAATTCAATTAGAAAGATGAGAGTATTATTATTTTTAAGCTATTGACTCATACATCTTGTGTGCTATAGCCACTTGATGTAGGCATATTCAGGACAGTGAAAAGTAAATAGTGTGGAATCCTGAACAATCATTTCATTCAAAACAGTTTCAATAATTTTACAAAATCTAGCTACCCGAAGCTTCTTTAGCAACAATGTGCATTCTGGCTTCTAAGCAACAGATATTTTTCTGTTGTGTCGTGATAAAATAACAAGTTATTGTGCAAAATATTCAAACCTTACCAACACTGCCTATACCAGTCACGACAATTCCAGAAATTCTTTCAAGTATACAAAAGTATAGAACTTCAAGTACACAAACTCCTCTGAGCTTATCAAAACAAATACCTTTAACATGCTACACAACTGCTTGTGAGCATTTAAATGCTCAAATGCTTTACATACTGGCATGCCCAAAACTTCCGTATCAGAATTAGCTGAATGTTCCTAATAATAACATGCGTTTCTCAAAATGTTACATTTTGACTTCTGAAGAAGCTTTGATAAAATTGACAAACAAGCTAAATAATGGCACAAAATAAAAAGAACAAAATATAAGCTAGAAAGGTTGTGCATGAAAAAATAAAACAGGAGGCTAATTTAATTAGGATTTAAAAACGTTTGGCAAAGCTGAATTGTTTAACAAACCTACTTTAAAAAACATGAAACAACAACTAGTTGAGGTAATCAAAATTCTGACTATATCAGAATCTAAAGTGACTTCCATATATCAATCTGATGACTGTCAATCTGATGGTTCTTTAAATTAAAAAAAATGTCAAGCTTGAGACATTTTTTTTATATATAAAATTACAGCTCAACAACAATTATGAATGCGCGTTACTAATCCTGTGATAATTAGTTGTGTGGATTTTGCTGTTCTACTTTGCTTGATAATATTTGCCAATTGGCAATAAACACATAAATCATATTTAAAGCAAAGCAGTATTTTTTTGTCAATTGAAAAAACCTTTTTAACTTTATTGAAAAATATTTTTTTAATTTTATTAACTAGTTGCATAACAAAAGTGATTAAGGCCATTAAGCCAGGATGATGCTCTTTTAGGTTTCTGGTATTACCTGATATTATTTCATCATTTTACTATAAAATAACATTTACAAATTTGTTTTCATTACTTGAGACGTTAAGTTTGTGATGTATTATTATGATTTATACAGATATTATCAACTTAAGAGATGGTATTAAAAGTTTGGTTAAAGTATGTGTTCTGATTTGAAATTAAAAATTGAGAACTAGTTTTATTTTTCATTTATGCGTGATTATTTAATGTTCAAAGCTTAAGTGACCAAACTTAGGCGATTTTACAGTATTTTTTTATTTTTCTGATAGAGAAAAAGTATCTATATCCTTAAAAAACCCAAAATTTTCCTTTTAAAGTCCTGGAAATATCCTGAAATTTTAAATTCGCTATTAGCTGGTCACTCTGTAATTAGCTTTAAAAGAAACACAATAAAACAAGATTATTTTTTTTAAACAAATGAACTTTTCTGCAAAGAAATTTACATCTATTCAAATTCATTCTGTTTTTTTAATACTCATTTAGTAGTGAATTGAAAAAACCTCAATTTAAAAAACGAATCATATTTTTAAACATGTCTTGCTTAGGTTCAAATAAATGGAAAGTAATTTGTTTGGTTGTGTTATGACTTTGGTTTAGTTGCTAGAAAATTAGCTAAAAAACCTTTATTAACTCCAGCACAGTTGCAAGCTTGGATTAAATTTTGTAAGAGTTTAAAAGACAAGACACCAGAATGGTGGGAATGAGTAATGTTTACAGGCAAGAATACGTTTCAACAAATTAGAAGCACGGGCTATAATTATGTTAGAAGACCTGTTGGAGAACGCCTGAATGCGAAGTATACCATAAAAGCAGTCAAACATTTTCCTTCAGTTATGGTATAGAGTGCTATCACAGTACAAGGTTGGTGTGATATGGACATCTTTAAAAAAAGCGAAAAAGTCAATGCACAAAAGTATCTATATAGGTTATGAAAGATAAAGTGAAACTGCATATGGAAATTACAAAAACCAGCATATTTTAGCAAGAATCAGTTTCATTTCACATAGCTAAAATAGTTAAGGCATGGTTTTCTGATAATGGAATGTTATGAAGCAGAAAGTTGCATCACATCAACCAAAATCTGAAGAACATCTTCAAAAAGTTCTAAAAGAAGTTTGAATTAATGAAATTGCACCAGAATTTTGTAAAATAGTGCATAGTATGCCAAGAAGAATACAAGCATTTCTTGATTATAAAGGACATCTGACAAAATATTGAAATATAACATTTGAGTAATTTAAGCCGTATTTTTGCTATAGTTTGGTGCTATAACTTATTATATTGAATATTAACAATTAACGATTATTTTTAACAATTTTTTTCATTTATTTTACATTTTGTATTGCGTTTATTCAATAAACAGTTTACAATGCAAAATTTTAGTTAAATTTTCTGACCGGCTTTAATTTTTTGGCCACTACTATATATATATATATATATATATATATATATATATATATATATATATATATATATATATACAGTATCGGACAAAACATGGTGGACAAACTCAAATTTAGAACAAAAGTTGATCAAAAACTAAAAAAAACTAGTAAAACAATTGAACATATTATTTTTTATGTAGTTTATTATTTTGTTAACAAAACTTAAAAGTTTTGAATCATACTAAAAATCACTAAAAAAGTTTTAAAACACATTTTCCCTAACAAACTACATTTTTCTTTGGACAAAACAAGGTGGACATTCAAAAAATCGACTGAAAATTCAAAAAAATTCAAAAATTAACTTATTATTTTTCAAAAAACTTCAAAAGTTAACTTAATATTTGGTAGGACCTCCTTTACTTTTAATTACTTCTTTCATTCTTCGGGGCATAGAAGCAATTAATGAGTCAACAATTCTCATATCAATCTCTCGCCAGGCCTTCTCGATTTGTTCAAATAATTCCTCACTGGTCTTCACATTTGCACGCTCAATCTTATTGTCAATTATTTCCCACAAATTTTCTATGGGATTCAAGTCAGGGCTTTGTGCAGGCCACTCCATTATGGTGATGTTCTTGTCCTTGAACCATTGTTTTACAACTTTTGACGTATGTTTGGGATCATTATCCTGTTGAAAAATCCATTTTAGGGGCATCTCCCATTCAGCATGTGGTAACATAACATCTTCCATTATATCTTTGTAAACAAAGCGGTCCATAATTCCATTAATTTTGTGAATAGGACCAGTTCCTAGTGCTGAGAAACAACCCCAAACTATAGCAGACGTTCCATGCTTAACACTCTTCTTGGTATATTTAGTATTGAATCTGGTGTTCTTTGGTCTCCAGACTCGCTTCTTGCCATCGCTTCCAAAAAGGTTATATTTTGATTCATCACTAAAAAGTATGTTTTTCCACTGGTCTACAGTCCAATTTTGGTGTGCTTTGGCAAACGCAAGTCTTAGCTTTCTATTTTTAAAGGAAGTTAGCGGTTTCTTGGCAGGCATTCGAGAAAACAATTTTGCTTCGTTAGCTCTTCGTCGCACAGTGCGATTAGAGATTTGTAGTTCAAGTTTTTTGGTTAATTTTGTGGATGACAAAAATGGATCTTTTTTAAGCTCCTTAACAATTATTCGATCTAGTCTTTGTGTTGTTTTTTTTGGACGCCCGCCCCGATGGTTTGTTTTATAGCAGTCACGAGATCCAAATGATTTGACAGTTTTGCTTACAGTCGATTTAGCTATATTATATTTTCTACAAATTTCAGCTTGACGTTTTCTGCTTTTAAAATCATTAATATTATTTTCACGTAAAACACTTCCTAATTTGTCGTAAGCCATTTTAAGTTGCAATTTACTCCATATATCACGAGTTAAATCTATTTTTAGTTTAATTGAAAAAATAATTGGCCAGACGTTCCAAAATCTATTTTATTATTTTAGAGTAATGTTAGGATAAAAGTGAAAACAAAAGAATGCGGTAAATTGAATAAAGACAATGAAATCTTATAAAAAAAGCTTCGTTTTGATTTGTCCACCTTGTTTTGTCCAAGGAAAAATGTAGTTTGTTGAAAAAAATGTGTTATAAATTTTTTTTGTGATTTTTAGTATGATTCAAACGTTTTAAATTATGTTAAGAACATAATAAACTATTTAAAAATTAATATGTACAATTGTTTTACTAGTTCTTTTTAGTTTTTGATTAACTTTTGTTCTAAATTTGAGTTTGTCCACCATGTTTTGTCCGATACTGTACATGTTTTTATTAATATGTATTTAAATTTCAGGTTTTCTAGCTGGGCCTGATTGCCAGGATCCTATTGGTAAATATTTCATATATATCATTATTTTTCAATTCTTATAAAAAGTTTTTGAAAACAATCTAGTTCTTTTTTTTTAGGTTTAATGCAGCCTTTGCCAAATCTTTTGAATTTTGAAATTAAAGATTTGTATGATATTAAAATTGGAGTGGATTGGACATATTTTAATGTATGCATAGTTTTAATGTATGCGTAATTTTAATGGTGCTCTTCTGATTTTTTTTTTTATATCTTTTTATGTTCATCTTTTTACATTAATAAATTTTAATTCTTCTTCAATTTATATTATTAAATTTCAAAGGTCTCTTAAATATGTAATTAGGAATTTTTTTAAATCTATTTTAGCATTGCAATCCTGAAATTGCAACACATTGCAAGCAAGGTAAATTTTGAGGCCTTGGCTGAATCCAAAAGAATATATTTAGTTTATATTAGTGATTAAGTATTATTAGTTTTTTTTTAGTTTCTTGCAAAATTGATGTTATACTATAATTAACATGTAGATATACATATATTGATCAAGTGAATCATATGACAAATGATGATAAAATTTCAAAAAATTTTGGTTTTTGTGTAATATCTCAGTTTATTTTAAGCAATTATACAATTATTGATTGTTGAACAAATAGCATTTGTTCCATACTCAAACAACAAAAATTTATAATATCCCATAAAATATTGAAAAAACGCTTACTGGAAGCTATTGTTGCTGACAGACTGATAAGTTGTTACTGGTGTTGACAGACAGGTAAGTTGTTACTGGTGCTGACAGACAGATAGGTTGTTACTGTTGGCTAAGTTGTTAGTTGTTAAATTTGATTATTGCTAATTATTAACTCCTTTTTTTTTAATTTTTGTGATAAAGTGTTGTTGTTTTTTATCAAAAAATTTTGATTTGTTTCTTTAATAAAATCACCACACCTTGTAAATATTGGATGTTAATACTTTTGGAGAGCACCAAAAAAACCCTTTTGGGGTCTTGTTATACACACATAGGTGACTTACCTGGCAAATTTTCAAAATCTTTTACCGACGTCTAAGGGAGAAAAAGCAATTTGAAGTTTTTAGTCAAAATATTCCAAAAAGAACCAAAAATTGTCAAAAATCATTTTTGTTTATTGGCATTAATTTTCTTCATAAGTAAAATGTTCTTGTACAATGATACCAAAATATTACAAAACACAATTAATTAGAATAGTTTTACTTTTATCTTACAGTAATTTCATCGAAATATTTTTTTACCCATATTATTATGAATAAGATGACTAGCACAAATAATGTGATTTTTAATTCGTAAAAATTTAGTTTAAAATATTTTGAAATTTCCTAAAATGGGGATAACCTCACATTTAAAAATAATCCCCTCTACCACCCAAAAAACAATACCTGAAAATTAGGGTTGGTAACTTATTTATGGTGGAACTAAATTTAGTTACTGCTAATTTTTTTGTACTTTGCTTAGTGTCTGGAAAAATTTAGTTCCTGTTTAGTTTCTTTTTGTAATTTTGTTATTTTAATTGCTCTTAATCAGTATTTGAGTGTAAAAACAAGGAATTTGACCTCTTAAATTAAATTTCACCATTTTTTATAAAATATATTTTAATGTGGAAATTATTGGCTAAAAGTGCTAAAAGTAAATGTATTTGTCAATTGAATAAAATTATAAGAAATGTCTAGCTGAACTTTATAAAATATTTAGTAATTTAGTTCTCGAAAAATTATTTTTTGATTCCAAAGAATATAAAAAGTAGAAAGTAAACAACTCTGAGGAAAATATAAATATCAAGTTTTTTGGTTTACAGTGGTGAAAAACGTTTTTGTTACAAATCAAAATGCCAAACAAAGCCAGAACTCATAAAGATTGCAGAAAAACTGTTTGCTTTTTGTGCATGAGAAAATGTGATAGAGAATTAACTGACTTTATGATTGCACGAGTGCTGAAACTTGTAAAAAGTGATTTGAAATTTGAGGATGAAAGAATTCCAAGAGGAATTTGCAACACTTGTCGTATTCTTCTGCAAAAAAGAGACAATGGTGATTTGAACAGTCCACTACCACCACTTTACAGTTTTGACTCCAATTGTTATAAAGCCTCTTACAAGAACAGCAAATAGGTGTGAATGCCTTATTTGCCAAATCAGTAGGCTCAATTTAAATCAACAGCATCCAATCTTCGTTCAATCCTCATCTAAGCAACAAACTAAGGAACAAACTATTGCAACACTAGGGTCATCAAGTGCAAATCAACAACCTCCATCCTCCAGAAAAAAGGTGCACACAATGTTTGTCAGTCATAGCTCGAGGTCATAGACATTTTTGCACACCTGGAACAAGACACAGAAATTTACTGTCATTAATGCAAGATGACATTAAAGGGGCATAGCAAATTGCAGTATCTGTCATTGCCAACAAAGAAGCTTCTCCTCATGGAACAGTTAGACTCAGTCAAGGAACTGGTAGAAAATTGTTTCCAGTTACACCAGGTAACATTTGAATAAATAAGTTCATCTCTAAGACACATTATTTTGACCCCTTGCATATTAAATTTGCTGCTGTATACTATAATATATTATACATATGCACTAAAACTTCTTGAAATGACAATATGCAAAATGGTAATGTTAATAGCATACATTTCAAATTGGTCTACTGGAAACTGTCATGTACACATTTAGATTTGAGGCATTTTTTTCTTTACATATCAAAAATATGCAGTGATTTGTATTATATGTTTCCTCTGGTTTTTAGTATTTTTTGTCTGCTATGCAAGGTAAACATATTAAAAAATAATACCGTTCAAATTAATTTTGCATTGCTGTTTTTTATTTATACCACATTACTCACTTTTATTTATACCACCATTACAGAGTTGTGCTGTTTACTTTGCTCACAAAGTAAACAGCACAACTCTTACAACACAAAGTTTAGTGAATGTTCGACTAAACATTGGACTTTCCAATCCAGGAATGAGACTTCTAACATCAACGCTAAACAAATCCACTGGGATTCGTCTAGTTGAGCCATATTTTGAGCAAAAATTTGCTGTTGCTGGACAAACTCTTGCAGATTTCTTCACCTTGTCAGAGTCAAATTTTACCATGGAAAAGAGAAAAGAAAAAACAGCAAAAATTTGCTGTTGCTGGACAAACTCTTGCAGATTTCTTCACCTTGTCAGAGTCAAATTTTACCATGGAAAAGGGAAAAGAAGAAAAACGATCAATGGTTCACTGCAATAATCTGCAAGACCTAACAAATCATGTTTTGCATTCAAGATATTACTCCCCTCAGCATTTAGTCAAGCTGGGAATAGATGGTGGTGGTTCATTTCTGAAAATTAGTCTTGGCATTATAAGCACAGAAGAAGTTGATGAGTCAAAAAGTCCTCAACAAAAAGTTCATGCCTACTCACAAACTCAATTGCTTGTGATACAGGTGTGAAGTGTCAACTCATTGTTGCAATTATGGAAGATGTGCCTGAAACATATGCGACTGTCAAGGTGATGATGGATCAAATCTATATTGAAGATGTCTCTTTTTTCATCTCTTGCGATCTCAAAATTGCTAACATCTTATGTGGAATTCAGTCTCATTCAAGTAAACACCCCTGCTGTTGGTGTAACATTGATTCAGACAACCTCTCAGAATAGAGAGTTTCCAGAAGTTTTGGTTCAATACAAGAGAGCTACTGAGCATTTGTGTCTGCTGGCTCCAAATTCAAAATGGCTAAAGATTTTGACACAATTCCTGACACAAATTCATCCTCCTTTGATCAACATGGAGGACTCGAGACTTATTTTGGACATCATTCCACCAATGGAACTACATTTGCTACTAGGAATTGTCAATCATCTTTTTAAAAATCTTTCAGAACTTTGGCCAGGAGCAAAACTATGGCCTGCTTTGTTGCACATTCAACTTCAGCCATACCATGGGGGACAACTTGCTGGAAATGAGTGTCAAAAACTTTTGCAAAGTGTTGGCATTCTTCAAAGACTGGCTGAAAAGGCTTGTGCTTATGAAGCTCAGGGTTTCATTAAAACATTTCGAATTTTTAGAGATGTTGTTTTTTCCTGCTTTGGAAAGTCTCTTGAGGTTGACTTCAAAGAAAAAATTGAAAAGTTCAAAGATTCTTTTCTGTCTCTGCCAGTTACAGAGACTCCAAAGGCACACACAGTTTTTTATCACATTTCAGAGTTCATTGATTGACATGGGTCTGCACTTGGATTGTTCAGTGAACAAGCAACTGAAGCAATGGATTCAAAGTTTAAGACTCACTGGCAAAGATTCAAGTGAAGCCCTTCACATCCTGAGTATGGAACCCAGCTTCTACACTGTGTTGTGGAATTTAAAAGCAAACATGCTTAAAAGTTAGAAGAAATATTTTCAGAAAAATGTTTAAAAGAATTTTCAGAGAATTTTGTTTCCAAGTGTTAAAAACATTGAATTCTTAACTCTGATTTTTGGTGCTCTCCAAAAGTATTAACATCCAATATTTACAGGGTGTGTCACTTAACAGTTTGTAATTATTGATGCTTGTATGATACACAAAAAATGTTGAAATACAAAAAGTGGAAAAATACTACTGACAGTGCATTTTTTTAATCTCAACAGTTTTGATTACTTCAAGACATGAATTTATTTCCAGCTGTCGATTATTTGGTAAATACATGTAACGCAAAGTTAGTGGAGATTTCCATACCAGAGCTTTATGTATGTTTTTTTTTTTATTTGATTTTATATCATTTATATGGTTTATACTTTTCATGTAAGCCTTTGCATTTCCTATGTACACATTTTATTGTCTTCATTTTTTTTAATTTTGTTTAAAAGAAAATATTCATGTACATTTTGCAGCAATAGAAATATTTTATTTTATTCAAAGGAAGCCGTTCGAGCACACTGTATATCTATTTTAACTGAAATGGCAACCAATTGTAAAGAGATATACAACAAATATCATGATAAACTTGTAAGTTATGAAACATATTAATTTGTCACATTGTTGTCAAAAATTAATAGAAAATACAAAAAAAAATGTTTCCTATTAGAACACAGATTCAGAAATAAATTTACAAATTGGTGGATCATTTACTGCAATTGAGTATTATGAGGTAAACTTAAAAATTTGTAATGATTTAAATAACTAAAACTTGTATTCTAAAACTTGTATTCACCAAAACTGTTTAAATATAACCCAACAAAACAAGGCCGCTGCGCAGAGAAACAGAAAAGGCCACTGCGCGGAGAAACAACTTTATAATACTTTATAACTTCTTATTGTAAAATTGTAAGACTCCTAATAAAAAACAGGGCAGGCCTTATTAATTTTTTTCTTTATTAAGTTTCTGTTAAGTTCTTGTCTGAGGTTCAAAGCTCATTTGGACCTTCTTCCAACTTGTTAACTTCAAAGAAAATAAAAGTTTTTTTTCTTTTAAAAAAAAAATGTTAAATGTGTGTCAAATGTGTGTCAAATGTGTTAAATGTCTGTTAAATGTGTGTCAAATGCTGTGACTAATTACATAAAACATTAATAACATAAGTATTCTTTATCAAATGTGTCAAATGTCGAATCACATTTGACATCTTTATCAGATGTCAAATGTGCAACAAATGTCTCATGGTATTTTGGTGTTTTAAGATATTTTAAACTTTTTTAATGATCTCTCGTGTTAATTAAGACCTCAACCTTCCCCCATTACACACACGCTCAGCCATTTATTAGGCAGATGAAAAGAGTAATTTTAGTTTATATATATATATGTGTGTGTGTGTGTGTGTGTGTGTGTGTGTGTGTGTGTGTGTGTGTGTGTGTGTGTGTGTGTGTGTGCATATATTTTATGTGGTATCCATTTATGCAGTAGTGGTGTAGTTGTAGAACACTTTCTTTATAAGCAAGAAGTTTCAAGTTCCATCCCCACCATGTCCCTGGTAGTACCGCGCTTAACTTGTTTCTCTGTGTAGCGGTCTAGTTCGTCATTGTTCATATTTCAGAGTTATAGAGTTGAGAGAGGACAAGTGAAAAATTATTTTAATCCTAATAACCACTAAATACAGTTTTGGAACGATTTTGGTAAAGTGTAATAATTTGTCATTTTTGATAAAGAAAGTTATGTTTCAGAGGTCAAAAGTCAAATATTGTGGAAAATCACTTAAACTAAACTTTTAGCAATATTGTGGAGAATTTATTTTAAACACTCAATAATTGCATTATAAGTAAAAGTATCAAAAGAATGCTAGGTTGGTTGGTGACTAGGTTGGTTTCTTTGATGCTACCAGAATTTTCTTCTCCATTAAAGTTCTAAATATCATTTGTTGCTCCTGTCAGTTCCATATTTAAAATGATTGACTTAAAATTGCCACAACAAACATTGACTCCTTTAGGAAGTGTAAACAGTAAGTGTAACAGTAGTTTTGTTTTCTTCTATCATACTTTAAAAGATATTCAAATAGATTGCATATTGCAAATACTTTGTTTATAAGTGATTTATTTTTTCAGTTTTTGCAAAGATTAACTCTAATTTGATACAGAAAACCATTAGAAATAGAAAGTAAATTTAGTTCAACCAAAATATCAGCATTGATAAAATTTTTGAAAAAAATCTTTAAAAAAATGACTTTAAAATTTAACTTTTTTCTAGGTTGTATTCTAACTTTTTCATGTTTAAAGCTGGTGTTTTGTTTTGGTTTAAAAAAATTTTTACTATAGAGTAGGGTGAAATAATGTTTTAAATCAAAAGAAACAAAACAGTTTAATAATTTTACAAACTTAATCCAGTTAACAGTATAGTAAAGATATTATTATAATAAAATTTACTATTATGATTTGTGAAAAAACAGTACCGATGGTTCAGCATACAGATTCTTATTAGAATAATTGCAGTTTTTCCAATTATTTATTTCCAATAAATGTGGTTGTTTGTTCTTTTTTTAGGCTCAGAAACAACGTACACGTTGCATGAATATTCTTCAGCGTCTATTTTCTTCTGTTGATTGTATTGTTAATCCAAGTAAGCAGTTATTTCATTTTACCTAAGTTAAATTATTTTTAAAGTTTGTTTTCTTTATTTTTCTTTTTTTCAAGCTTTTGGTGACTTCATGCCAAAACTAAATGAAGATATGCTTAAGTACGGATACACAAATTTAGTGCATTTATCAAACGTAACTAGGTATGTTGTATTTAATTTCTTAGTTTGTTAGTTATTTTAATAAATTAAGGCAAAAATTTAGGTATTTACAGTCAATTAAGGGAAAAATTTGGGGATTTAGGGAAAAAAGCCTTATAAATTTACCAGTTTAATTACATCAATTTGCTAATTAACAAAAAGAAGACTTATTTATATAGTTAGAAATGTTTCAAAAAAAGTAAAAAAAAACTTTTTTCTTTTTTTTTTAAGATTTTTAACTATATTGTTAAAAAATTTTATGCTATATTGGATACCTGAAGGGTACTTCAGATACATGAAGTGTACTTCAGATACATGAAGTGTACTTCAGATACATGAAGGGTACTTCAGATACATGAAGGGTACTTCAGATACATGAAGGGTACTTCAGATCATGAATGGATATTTGGATATTATTAGGGTAAATTTTTTTTTTGATTACTCATTAACATATTGAAATCTTTATAAATCATATCTAAAAAAAAATTTTTTTTTTGATTACTCATTAACAATTTGAAATCTTTATAAAAATTCTAAAAAAAAAGTGGATCAGGGGGAAAACCACTAGACCTTGTATATAATAGGTCATTTTTCAACTTTTTACATTAAATGGTTAGACCATATGAATTTTAAATGTGTAAATCCTTAAATAAAAATAACCCAAAAATATATATATTTAAGTTTTTAAATTTTGACCTCAAAAACCGTGGTTTTGGGTAAAAAATGCAATATATGCTGTTTGCCACAACTTTTGACCAGTTATTCTAATTGTCTCAAAAACATTTTCAATTGAATCCTCAATCCCAAATATCCCTAATTAGACACCTAGAAAGAAATTTTAGCTAAAATATGTAGAACTTTAAAAGTTTATAATGATCGTTATTTTTGCTAAATTTTGCTGTAATATATGGCATAACTATATTACATTACTGTAATTTAAAAAAACAATTTCAAAAAGTTCCTCAACCACCAACCCAAATATAGCTAATTAAAAACATAAAAAATCATAAATACAACCAATTAAAAACATGAAAAATCATAAATACAACCAATTAAAAATATGAAAAATCATAAATACAACCAATTAAAAATATGAAAAATAAATTGTCATTTATAGGTTGCTGCATTTACCATTTGATTATTTATAAGTCATTTGCATAAATTTACTTAATTATCCTAATTACACAACAAAATTAGAACTTATTGCTTAAAAAAGCTTGCGCAACTTCTCTTAAGAGTCTGAAACACCGTGAAGTTATTGGTAAGCCTTTGTTACCTTTATAAAGCCATCCTGTCTTTTTTGTAAATCTGCTAGAAGTTCTTCTAACTTCCTTCACAATTCTTTATATGGATTATCTTTGGATAAGATATTCTAAAACCTCCATCTTGACTTCCAAGTACTTCCTAAGTTCTTTTTTGTTAATCTTGCATGTGAGCAAAGGTTCATAAATATCAGTATTCCAATTAATCAGTTCCATAATAGTTTTCTTGATCTAACAGCTGTACTTCCTAAATAACTTTAAAAAATCAAATTTAAGAAGAGTTTTAGTTCATACTGTGAATACCAGATTCTGCAAAGTCTACTTGTCAAATTTAACCAGCCAGCATGATTATGGGGACCTTGAATTTTGAATTTCCTTGAACTTAAATTTCTTTTAAATCGTCTGGCATTGTTTTATTTTTAATAGCTTATGTTATTTGATATATATAACTTTGATCACTAGATAAATTTTTTAAAGTATTTGACTAAAATATCTAGTATTTTAATTTTAACATCTATATCTTGACCTATATTGGTAGAAATTTTGAGATCATTGGCAATAGGGACAAGTTTCCTAATATTGCCAGAATACTTGTTGTTTGAAATTGTTTTCCATCAATAACTGACAATAAGTGCCTCAAAGGTAGCTTAAAGGTAGCTTATTTGTGTGCAAGACACAAACTATTCAAATAAGTTTAGTTTGAAGGTTTTTTTTCTAAAAAATCCTTCGCAGCCTAAAAAATAGTTTATATATACAGATTACATAGCTGAATTATGTTGTTCACTCTAGCAGAGCACATAGTTTTACTATGTTCTACCCCACCAGAGCACATAACTCTACATATTTCTACCTCACATAGTTCTACCCCACCAGAACACATAACTCTGCTATGTGATCTGCTGGGATAATAAACTCAGATCTGTTTTTTTTGTCATTTGCAAAATAGTCCAGATATAAACCATCTGACTCGGCACAAACCAAATAATGTACAAGTCTGTGGTGAAATTTTCCATCTCTCATCAAAGAAAATTTTGTTTTATCCTTTCTCTTACCAAATATTATACATTAAACTCCATCTTTTGTTACAATATCATCATTTTCAGATTTTAATTGTTTTATCACCTTTAATTTAGAGCATTCAATTTTTTTATAATCTGTCCCTATTTCACTGTCAGTCACATCCTTTTTAAAAAAAGCCACCCTCTTGAGTTGCTTTCAATTTTAGTGTTAAAATAGCAGCAGTTGTTCTGTTTGACACCCAATATCTTATTGATGTCATTGCAACTTTTTTTATAATTTTTTTAGAAATTTGTCTGTTTTTGTAGTCTATTTTTGTATTTGTGACTTCTTTTTTTCCAGTTTCCTTCTTTTTATTATTTTTTCCTTGTCTGTTAGTTTCTTTAAAATCTTAAGCACCCATTTCCAAACATTTTTGTTTCAATTTTTTTTTTTTTTTTTTTGAGATTTTATAAAGTAAAGTTCTATTATTATTATATGAGCTTTTAAAACACAAGTATTATAACTTGCCTCTTCACAAGAAACAACATCTCACTTATTCTTATTTACACTTACACTTAGCTTTATTTCATACTTTAATTACCTTATTTATGTCTACTTTGTCCACCCTAATGGGAACACTAGGATTCATTTTCAACCAATGTGTTTTCACTTTAAAGAGAACTTTTTTGTTTGCATCTTTTAATTTTGCTTTACAGTTTTCATCTTTTTGTAAAGTAGATTGTATTTTAGAACATCTTTTAATATATGTAACTCAGAATCTAAAAACTCACTTGGGAAATCATCATAGCACTTTTTGCTGTTTTGAACCAAAAAATCTTTTGCTATTTTTTTTTCTAGCATTAACGGGTGATGCGTAAGTTATCGGACAAAATAAAAACGTCAATATTTTGCTCTGACGCCTTTCATATGCGACTGTAAAAAGTTTAAATCAATTTCTTGTAGTTTTAGTTTAATGCGATCAATCAAAACTTGCTCTGTTGAAGCTTGCCAATCTCCCTCGTAAGCCTTCTGTGCCAAATGTCCCCAAAAATTTTCAATTTGTCGTGCTTGAGGCACATTCGGGGGATTGGATTCTTTATCAACATAATAGACATATTGGTCCATCCAATTTAGAGAATCTTTAGAATAATGAGAACTTGCTAAATCTGGCCAAAATAAATAGTTAAAGTCTCCATGATACTTGTGAATAAATGGAAGAAGTCGTTTTTCTAAACATTCATTAATATAGATTGATGAATTGATCGCTACAGCCTTGGAAGTGCGAAACAATGGCTCGGACATACCATGGTCAAATATGGCTATCCATATTAATAATTTTTTTGGAAATTTCTGTTTTCCTATAAAACGAACACTTTCTGGGCATGTCTTTTTGTTGTTTGTGTAGTATCCAGAATTTCCAGGCATGTTGTCCCCTGCAAAACAAAAGTATTTTTCGTCATCGATGACTAGAAGCGATTTTGTGTTATAGAGTTGGTTAACTAGTTTCCTGCTTCTTTTCTTTGCCTTTATTTGTTGTTCTATAGTGTATTTTGGAGTCTTTTCACGTTTTCTATATTTAATATTCATTTTTTTTAACTGATGACCAATTGTCGATTGATTTACACCGAATTTAATACCTATTTTTCTCTGACTGACCCCTTTTCGATTGTTGACAAGTCTCGTTAATTCGGCTTTCTCTTCTCTAGTCCAGGATGTCGAACGACCAGAGTGCTTTCTATCAGAAAACGATTGAACAGTTTCAAGTCTTTTTAGGTTATCATATATTGTACTTCTAGCAAATCCTTCCTTTTCAAAATGATTTACGATTTTATTTTTTTTTATATTAGGTTTATTAACAAAAAACATTTTTAGTCGCTTTCGAAAAGATTCTCGTTCAGCTGCATTTAACCTCATTTTAAATAATTGTGTTTCAAATAATAAAGTTTATGTTTTATAGAACGTTTATGCCTACGCATAAAATCACAAAAACTAATTATTATGCTCAAATAATGAAATTAGGATTTGTCCGATAACTTCCGCATCACCCGTTAGTATGCTTATTTAAGAATGCATTAGATTTGTCTATTTTAAAAATTTTTTTTAAAAGTAAACGCATCTTTTGAATGTGGTGGTGGTGTAGTGGTAGAGTGCTCACTTCGTAAGGTAGAGTGCTCACTTCGAAGTTTTGATTTCAATCTTGTTGTTCATCTTGTTAATTGTTAATTGTTAAGACCTTTGTAAAAAAATCAAAGATTGTAAAGACCTTTTTTTTTTTGACACGTTTTCTCTTTTTTCTTATTTTTTAAATAATCCTTTCTTATTTCTGTACACAATGTAGCTCTAGTATGTGCTAAGTTGTTATTCATTCTCAAAAAAAATTTTTGCTGACCTCTTTATGAATCCATAAATCTATTGTTATTTGTGAGGCTGTTTTTGAATAACTGCTGGATTTGAACATCCTGGATAAGTTTTGTGTAGACTTGTAGTCTTAATTTTTTTAGCATTTTAACACATGAACTAGCATATGATGGTAGATGAAGGGAGACTTATGGAGTCTTTTTCCAGATACTTATTAGTAATTTTTAGGTGTTAATTAGGGCTTGGCAACCAGTAGACACTGCAGCCAGTTAACCGGTTTTTTGTTTAATTTTTTCAAATCTGAAAACCATTTTTTTTTTCTAATAAAATGAGTCATTATTATACATTACTAAATAGATAAGTAGTTTAAATGTTTCTTGTTTTGAAAAGCTAAGTAACGTGGAAAGCTAACAAGTAACATGAAAAATAAAAATATTGTGAAAATATATAGTTTTAAAAAAAGTACTTTGATATTGCATATAGTTTTATTTACTTCAATACTTTTTTTACCAATTATTAACAGAGGTTTAGGTCTTGAGACGCTTTGAGACTCATATTTAACTGTCTTGGTCATAGTCTTGGTCATAGTCTTGGTCATAGTCTTGGTCATAGTCTTGGTCATAGTCTTGGTCATAGTCTTGGTCATAGTCTTGGTCATAGTCTTGGTCATAGTCTTGGTCTCGGATTTCTACTGCCTTTTACTTTCTTAATTCTTACAAAAATTAAAATCAATTCAATGAATGGAGATTAGTTGTTAATAACAAACCGTAGATCCCCGCAACTTCCCGTTCTCAATCAGAAAATTTAAAAAAAAAATTTAATTTTTTTTTGTAATGTTCAATTAAAATTATTTATATTATTATTTTTTTATTTGTTTATGTATTCATTTTTTGATTAATGTTTAAAAATGAAAGAAATTTAATTTAAAAACAAAAAAAAGTTGATCAAGACTTAGAACCTAAGTCTTTATTCCGGTCTTGTAAAAACTTTCAAAGTTTTGGTCTTGGTCTTGGGTTGATTTTTTGATATATTCGTCTTGGTGTCGTTTTTGAAGCATTCAGTCTTAGTCTTTGCCTTGAGCCCAATTGTCTTGGTCTAAGTCTTGGCCTTTACTATCTTGACTGCATCTCTGATTACTATTACAGGGCCGACGATGTGGGTTTCAAAGTGGCGGGCATAAGCGTCAATTCTTAAAAAAAGTCTTCTATATCTAGAATTTTCTTTAAAAAAAAAGTCCTTTAGAAAAAAAGTGGGGTGGGGCATGTGCCCCTTCTTCAACACCCCACCCCACCCCTCAGGTGTAGTCAGCCATACAAAATATTACAAATTTTGATCCTTCTTTTACTCTCCCTATTTTTAATACTTAATTTTAAAATATTTTCTTTATGGACAGCATTCTAAAGTTCTACTAAAAACGTATGTAAAATGTGTTTGTTAAATCTTTAGCATATTATATAATAAAATGTTTGTATATAGTATTTTAGCATTATTTTAAATCTTCATTATATCTATATATTACAAATAATTGTTTAATTTTTAAGGTTCTGATGATAAGATCCTTACCATCGTCTTTCCAAAACCTAACTTTATATTGTTAGTATGCTGAATTGTTTATTTTTTAAAAAGACTTTTATGTTATTATATACCACAACTATCATTGTAAACTGAAAAGAAAGAAAAATTAAACAACAAAAAAAATATTTTTTGTCAACCAGTTTGTTGTTGTAATTTTGACTTTCGTATTACTTTAAGTATTATAAATAGTAGTATTTTTCTATTACACTTTTTTAAACAGATCACATGCATGATTTTTATTTAAAAGTAGCATATTCAGTTATGAATAGTATTAAGAAGAAAAAAAGGTTATTGAGTTGCCACAAAAAAAGGATTAGAAAAGAAAAAAAGAGACTTGAAAGGAAAAAATGATCCAAGTTCATTATATTCGAACTAAATTAATAATGAATAAAAAAAGGTGTAAATACTACTGTACATTGATAAAAATTAATGTTTAATATTTAATGAAAAAAGTCAAACTTTTTATTTTAAGTATGAAAAACTTTCTTAAGTATGAAAAACTTAATTTTAGTTTACAGATCAAATTCCAGTATATCAATCCTGTAGGTTACATTTGATTTATATGGCAATAATAAAAATTTGTTTTTATAATAAAAAACCGGTGTATAACCAGTTATCTGATTTAACAATTTAAAAAAACCGAAAACCGGTTTCTTGAAATTTTTCAATTTTTGACAAGCTTTTGTGTCAATTACGGTGTAATAAGACATTGTAATAAAAGATGTAAGATGTTTATAGTTGTTGTTTATTGCATCACGAGTGGTCATTATTAGGTAGTCATTATTAGATCATTACCAGGTAATCTTTGTGTTATTAATAGGTCTTATTATCAAGTTGTCATTAAGTGATTAACAGGTAGTATCATTGAGATGGTGTTACCTAATAAATGTGACAAATTACTTACAATAAAATATACAATAAAACTTTGCTACAAGGAAAAATTTAGAGACTGGGAAGATGATTGCTTATATCTTAAAGCTAAAACAAAATTTTAAACAATAATATTTGCAAAGTACTTCTGGTATAACCTTTTTTGTATATATTAATTTTAACACTTTTCTATCTATATGATCAAAGTATTTGCATTAAAGATTAATTGTGGTGTTATATTTGCATTACCTTTCTAATCTCCACTAATATAGGAGAAGCTGGGGTAAAATGAGGCATTGAGGTAAAATGGGGTTTTTCAAATACACCTAATTGTAAATGATTGAATTTGAAGTAATACAATGCAAGACGACACCATCTTAAATTGTTAGAAAGGTTCGAATAGCTAGATTTGTTAGGTAAATTTAAGTTCTCGCATCTCTTTCAACTCATTTATTTAACTAACAACTTAAGAAACTGGTAATTAATAATTAAAATTTTTGAACTAAAGCTTTTATTTTGTCTGAATAATAGCTTATTGTCAATCTATATTTAGTTTAACTATAAAATTAACCCTGTTTCAATTGTAACGCATTTTAATGTGCCACACTACAACGGAGTAAGATGGGGTAGTTTCAATGGGGGGGGGTTCTTCTCTATTTTGCCCTGGCTTTGTAATTTTTTTAAATCATGTAATTATAGGCGTATAATGATTCTAGCTTAATTGTAATTTCATTCAATATCTAAAACAGCACTGATGATCTACTAGCTAGTACAGGGGTGGATCCAGCATTTTTTGGTCTTATATTACATATATTATCTTTGATAGCTAACCTCCAAGCATGAAGCAAACTCCAAACATTTATATATTTATACTTATGTTAAATAAGGATGCTTTGCAAAAAATTACGATAGTTGGAGCCTGGGAACAAACAAACCCTGAAAATTTTTCCAACTTGCTGCCTCAAACGTGAGAGCAACAAGGTGATCAAATATTTTTTGTACTATTCTCAACCAAACTTATATTCATCGATAAATTTAAAGTTTCATAATATAATCACGTAGCAAAGTCTAGACAGGTGCCCAAGTCGAGGCAGTTTTTATACTCTTTATACTTCTTAAAGTCAGCTGTTTGAAACAGTAAGCAACACTAATATATTTTTTTGATTTCATTTTAAAAATACATATATTTGTTTAAGTGTTTAGCGCTTTGCTGATTGAGAGCATTAATGTTAATCAATAGCTGTTTAAAATACTTTTTTTTTAAATAATGCTTAAAATACTTTTTTTCTCTGACCAATTTATAATAATGATTGAATGACTAATTGATAATAATGCCATCTGGTAATAATTTAATGACTACCTGTTAATAATGTAATAACTGTTAACAATATTATAACCAGCTGGTAGTGTAACAATTAGCTGATAGCAAACAACTGTAAACACCTTTTTATATAACACTATACTATGCCTTTATCAACACCTAAATTTTATAAAAAATCAGAAAAATACTTAAGTTTCTTTTCACCATAATCAATCATAATTTTGTTATTTTTCAATTAGATTGTTTGTATTGTACCTTCCCTGTAAAAATAAAGTTTATCGTTGGTTTGTTATTATTTTACATTCCTATATAAACGTTATCCTTTTGCATAGTTTTGGTTTATGTTTTTTACAATTCAAAAGCTTATTTTATATATATATATATATATATATATATATATATATATATATATATATATATATATATATATATATATATATATATATATATATATATATATATATATATATATATATATATATATATATGTATATATGTATATATAATTAAAGTCATTGTTTTAAAGTGTTGTTGTCTAGATTTACATCGCTTGGTAACTTGACTGGACATCCGTCTGCTTCAATACCAATTGGTTATTCCATAAACCAACTTCCTATTGGTTTGATGGTTCAAGCATCGTGGTGGAGAGAAGATCTTGTTTACCGAGTATCTCATGCTCTAGAAGGGTATTGTAAAATACGCAAACCTGAAGTATACTACGACGTTTTGGCAGCCCACCCGTCTCATCATACGAAATAAAACAAGTATATATATATATATATATATATATATATATATATATATATATATATATATATATATATATATATATATATCAGTAGGTAATCGAAAAAAAGCCGTTTAAGTGATTTTTCGTGTGTGTTTTGTTTAGTAATGTAGATATGTACGTTTTTGAAGTTATGTAGGTATGAATATTTTTTAAGTTATGTGAGTGTGAACGATTTTTGTTTTTCGATTTTTTAATGGATTTTAACTTTTGTTTTTGTTTTTTTGTTTGTTTCTTTTTTTGCGTTTTTATGATTTTGCGTCGCTGTACATATAAGAATTTTTATTTTTTAACATTTTATTTAATTTTTTGTTTAATTTAGACACTTTACTTACACTATGATGTTGCATTTACACGTAAACACATTTAAGTCAATTAAATGTGTCTGTGTGTCAATAACGTGTTCAGTTTGGTGTGTTTAAGTCAGCTAGATGTATTTTCGACATTTGAATAAAGCTATGAACGGAAATATTGCATTCTATTTGTACCAAATTATGGGTTGAACAAAGAATGTTGTTTTTTAGCACAAAAGCCAAAACAAAAAATTTCCCATTGTATCTTGCTCTAGACAAAAGAAAAAAGTTATACCTAGTCGACTTAAACCCACTGATTTAGACTTGAACGCTTTTTATTTGCACTTTAAGTGAACATATTTTATTTGCGCAATTTACGGTGTACGTGTATGTCAATTTTTAAGAATGTAATTTTTTTAAATATTTTTTTCTTTTTAAGTAAACTGAATTTTTACAGGCTATTGTATTTTACCCACACGCAATATATAATTCAGTGATTTTTTGATGCTTGAAAAATGTCGAGCACTGTGTTGCTGAACTAACCTTAAGGTGAAATTTTTTTTACAAAAAAAACAGTTTACATATATTGTTGGCTTTACGTCTGGGAACTTCAAAAATATGTTTCAAAAATTTGTAAAAATCCGTCCTGATAAAATAAGTCATTTTACAAAAAACAAAAAAATCCTCTAGATATGGTATTTTTTAAATGCTTATTTTATACCTTAAATGCTTATGATAGTAAAAAATTATATATACTTTAGCAACTCGTTCTCATCTTTATCTTTAAATATCTTTGTTTGCCTCTTTATTTGGCATTACTATACTTATTTTGTACATAAGTATAAACATACCATTAAAAATGGTATGTTTATACTTATGTACAAAATACCATTAAAAATGGATGATTGTTTTAAAGTCTCTAAGTACCTACATCTACAGTATCGGACAAAACGAGTGCAACCAAATAATGCTAATTTAGTTTCTTTATATAAAAGTGCTGCATTATTTCAATTTAGAGAAATAACTATGTAACCGTTTAGAAACAAAGTTCTTCAAGTTTAATTCATCACAGAGTTCATTATTTGTACACGAAAATTAATAAATTAATCGAAAGTATTAAAAAAAGTTGATTTCCTTCTGGACAAAACAAGTGCAACTCGACAAAATGTTGACCGAACTGTATTTCGCGGCGAATCCTTTGTTGTTGATCACAGTCTTGCATCTTCGAGGCATAGATTTGATCAGGGGATCAATGAAACTTTGTGGAATCGCTGCCCAGGCCTTTTGGATTTGTTCAAACAGTTGATCCTTATTACGAACACCTTCACAATTAATTCTGCGGTTGACGATCTCCCACAGGTTCTCGATAGGGTTGAGATCCGGAGATTGAGGCGGCCAATCCATAACCGATAGGTGGTTGTTTTGAAACCACTGCTTGACTACTTTTGCAGAGTGTTTCGGATCGTTGTCTTGCTGAAAAACCCATTTTATTGGCATATTCCATTCAGCATGAGGTAACATAACATCTTTCAGGATATTTTTATACATGAAACGGTCCATTATTCCATCGTTTCGATGTATTGGACCTAGACCGTTAGCAGAAAAACACCCCCAGACCATTACATTGCCTCCGTCATGCTTCACAGTCTTATGGCAGTAGCGTAAATCAAGGCGTTTTCCGGCCGGTCGACGTACACGGCAAATGCCATCGCTCCCAATGATGTTGAACTTCGATTCATCACTGAACAGGACAGTTTGCCATTTCTGCACATTTCAGTCAATATGAGATGAAGCAAACGGGAGTCTTTTCTTCTGGTTTTTTAGTGAAATCAGCGGTTTCTTTGCAGGGCGTCGAGAAAACAATCTGGCTTCAACAGCACGTCGTCATATTGTTCGGTCCGATACAGGCAGCTCTAATTGCTTTTGTATCTCGACTGATGATATCCAGGGATCCTTCTTGACGGATCTGACGATCATAGAATCCTCTCTAGAGGTGGTGGAACGCGGTCTTCCACCTTTGTTATCTGCTGCCAACTTCCCCGTAGAACGATATTTGGAACATAGTCTTGATACGTTCCATTTTTTCAGGCGATATTTATCACAAATACTTTTTTGTGACATTCCACTTACGTAATCGCCAATAATTTTCTTTCTTAGTTCCAATCCAAGACTGTCGGGAGCCATTTTTGCACTTGAAGTCATAAAAATGATAAAAAATAAATAATCACGCTTCTCAAGGCTTACCATGTTATATTTACCTTGTGGTAATACAATAATGCTCTGTGGAACACAACGTCTTGGTTGGATGTGGACTGTATTGATGTAATGAAACACTTGTTGTATTTCACTTCTTGTATTGATGTTCTTTGATAAAACACTTTGATAAAACTCACTTCGATAAACTGTCTTGATAATACTGACTGATTGACTTCCATATACTGACTAAATTATATGTCAATTTACATGTCTCTTATATAGTAAAATGAACCTGTGTGAACCTGTTCTGGAAGATTCTTGATGCTTCTGGAAGCTTTTGGATGTGTTTGGATGCTTCTGAATGTTTCTCGATACTTCTGGATGCTACTGGATGCTTCTTCTGGAAACTTCTGAAAGCTTTTGCATGCTTCTGGAAACTTCTGGATACTTCCTTTAATTATTAAAAAACTTCTGTGACGTTGACACGGACCAGACTTAAGAAAATGAAACAAACCAAAAAAGTTGCACTTGTTTTGTCCGCTGCAAAATGGCACTTGCCAACGAAATTCTGCCTGTGTGCTGTCACCTGTCAGCTGATTGCTCATGTCATGGCATGCTATGACTCCAGACTCCTGAACTGTTTGCTGTGGTAGTATAGTTCGTTTCGTTTTTAAGACATGTAAAATTAGAAACACTTTTTAGCATTGTTCGATGTTGGTTGCAAATGTTTTGTCTAATACTGTATGTTATGTATTATTGTGAGTGAATTAATAAGTAACACAATTCCTTCCACTATGAAACTGTTGTTTGTTCCACTATGTACTTTAGCACATTTTTTAGTGATGTTAAGTTTATGTGTAAGAGCGTTGCTTAAATCCTTTATCTGCGTAAAAAAGTTGAAACTTTTATTTTTGTTTATAAATATATTAATATTTATTTTAATATAAACTAATCAATTTTAGTAACAAAAGTAAAAGACATTTAATGATGACTTTAAATGTTAATTATTTACTTTTAATTCTCTTTTTTTTTCTTTTTTTTTTTTTTCAAAAGTTTGAAATCTAAAATGATGAAGTCTATGAAAAGTAAATGCCGTTTTAATTTATCCTTAAAATTGTCTAAAATGCAGTTTAGGACTAAGTCTTGTTTTTTATTCAAAATATAAACAAATATTTCCAAATAAATGGTCCACGACATTTAATTTGATAGAACTTGGTTAATTAGTTTAACTTAATTTTATCTAAATTATTTGAAAATACTAATTACTTTATTATCAATATAATTTTAGGAGTATTTTCGATATCAGTTACATTGTATTTGAACAATAATTGTTAATAAATATTTATTACTTACATCTATACTTAACGCAATTTTTTTTTTATCAGCGAACAAATAAAGTTTTTAATTTCATAGGTTTCTAGTGACAATACTTTTTTCTTTGAGATTCCGCGTTCTTTATTCTCTAATCACAGTGGCGGATTAAGCCTTTTTGGGCCTGGGGCTGTTTTAAAGTAGGAGACCCCTTTTCATGACCAACGACAAAAAATAAGTAAAATAAAGACTTTTTTGGAAATTCTATCGCTGATAAAGTTAAGGTTTTATATTTAAGTTAAGTGATTTCTTTCTACTTTTCTTTTCCGCAAACTCAGCTATCACATCGCTGAAATCCATAGTTTCTAACAATTTTAATTCGATAGTTTATCTTGCTATATTAATTAAACGACTATGGAGCATTGTTGATCGGTGCATGTTCTTTACTCTTTTAAGAGCAAAGAATGATCTCTTAGCCTCGCAATTTGTTATGGGAATAAATAGAAACAAACGGTATGCTATTAGTGCAGTCAATTGGTGCAAACTTTGTGCTATTTAGGGTTAAAGCATGATACTTGGTAGACTTGTTGATAAGGTTAAAACATTTGTTTTAAGACTCAGACCTACTTTCAAAATAACCATAGATGGTCTCCGTGGAACCTGTCCATAGCAATAAAATTTTATTTTTTTAAATCTAATAACTTATAGACCAGACAAAAGCTCAATAAAAATGAAGCAAAAAATGTAAAAATACAATATAGAAAAAATTAACTCATAACAAGTTAGAGCCCTTAAAAATGCTATAAATTCAGGGGGCAAAATAAGTATAAAGTATTGCGTGTAAAAAACAATTACAGTTATTTTTTTTAAATGACAAAGTACAAAATTTTGATTTTTATTTATTTGAAATATAAAATAAATTTTTTTTTAATTTTTTCTTATAAAAAAAACAGTTTGATAAGACACTCAAGCCCATAGTTCTTTTCCCCTGAAATTATTAAAAAATTGAATAATTCTAAATTACACGTTTAGAATACCAAAGGAGATTTTCCTTTTTAATTTAATTGTTCTATCAATCTCATGGGGCTGGTAGTAGGTGATTTGCGTGATTTTTTTGCTTTAATTTGTCACAAAATTCTTTTGTATACATACAAAATTCCGAATTCAGTCAATTTATAATTCTCAATAGTATGAAAGGTGTTTGTCAAAATCAACAAAAAACCAAGATTTAAAAAAGACAAGAATCTTGAGAAAGTCCTATAGGTAATTATGTAAGCATAATGATTTATACGAAAACCACAAAAAGACACTTGTTGATAAACAGAAAATAAACTGGTTTGCCCACCACGCTTGTATCCTAACGTTTTTACAACTGCTGCTATGGATAATATAGACAACAAGCCAAGATCCACAACTGCTGAAGACTCTTTTCACGGAACAGGAATATCTTTATTCCAACATCGAAAATCGGAGAAAATTGTATCAGGTTTGAAATTTCTACTTTATAGTTTTCTGAAAAAAAAAAACAGTTGTCAAACCTTTCTGATTCATAGACTAAGATTCGAACAGTTTTGAATTTTAATGAAAAACCCGAAATGGAGAACTATTCCAACGTCTGTTTAACAACTTCTTTCAGGAACTTGGAAAAAACGTAAGACTTACTTGCGCATCATCTTATGCTTATTATATGTTTATTTATATAATCAAAGATATATATAAACAATTTTTATTTTATTTCAGCTGGTCGTACCACGTTGAAAATGTACCACTATTGAGAGAAAAATTGAAAACACCTCCAACATAATTGGTCAACATTTAATGCATCACAGATTAATGCTGTCAAAGTAATTGGTCATTCGGCGTTGCTCCCATTATTCCGCAAATCTTTTAAATCTGCTGTCTTGATCAAGCATGGAATGGATGTGATCAAGACAGATGTTGATTTCTTTAAATAAAGGTCAAACACTTGTCATTACTTTTGACCAGCGATTGTATTCCTTGGCTAATCTGATTCAGTGGAATCGGAAAAAATATTACGGAGACAAAGATTTTGTCATTATGATGGGGCCACTTCATATTGAAATGGTGACGCTTAAAACAATTGGAGATTGATTGATGGTGGAAAGATTTTGTGTGGTGTTCTGCTTTAATTAAAGCAGAGATTTTATCAGCTAGGAAAACTGAGTCATACCTTATTGAATCACATGTATCAAAAACAAGGAGTGTGTATCAGATAAATTTTAAAGTCTATTTTTTCATTTTTAGGAAAGATGAGTTTGATTTTGTGATATACAAATAATTACTAAACATCATTGTTCAGAAAATTTTGAGTTATAAACGCTTTAAGTAAAAAAAAATAATTCCGTAATAGGTAACTGCTACTGCTCTTCATATTTTGATGAAACAGGCTTATCAAGACTACGTGATTCGAAATGAAAGATGGGAAAAACCTATTGATGATTGTGAACAGGTTTATCCTCAATTTAGATTTTGGTCAATAACACTCAGATTTAAGCTGGTTATATTAGCTTTTGTGCGATCAATAAAGACTGGAAATTTTGATTTGTTTAGGCAGTGCATTCGACAACCGCTACCTTGGTTTTTCGCAATAGACCATTACTCGCGCAGTTATCCGTACATTTAGCAGAATTGATTCAACTGGAAGAAATAAATCCAGAAATTGCATAACTATTTCAGAAAGGCATGTTTGTTGTAAACAAAACAAAGTAAAAATATTCTTCAATAAGGTTAGACCATGCACATGAGCAAAATGACATATGCGTCAAAGGAGCTGGAGGTTTTTTATAACGATAACAGTAAAATGTCCATTTAAGAAGCTTATCTGAAAATATGAAATTAATTCAAATTGTTTTGGTAATAATCTTTTCTTATGTATAAGTGAAACACTCATCCATTAAAAATAAAAAATTTCAAACTTTATTAAGGTGCAATCGAATTGACGGAAGATTCCCAAGAACTTCTCTGCTGGATAATTTGTGGACCTGAGTTAGCTCGATGCGTAAATGAATCTGAATCAAATCTACCTTACGCAGAAAATGATGAAGATGATTTTGTGGAGATTTTGATTTTGTGAAAAGTTTCAAACATCATGAGCAAAATAAAAGTCATCATAATTGGTTTGCGTCTCAAGTTACGAATTTAGTTGATGTAATTTTTATAAATTGGGTAATTCATTTAAAGAAGAAACCCTAGATCTTCTGGTGTTTTATACCCATAATATTAAAGACAAAGAAGTGGTAAATACTGTAAATTCAATTGAGAATTTCGGAGAAAAAGTATTCAACCATTTTTTTCAAACCAGAATAAAGGAGTGTTAGAAGTCTATCTTCGATCTAATAAAACAAAATAAGCTACCACTTTTTATTTACGTCAATACAAAAAGGAAGTTAAAAGATCAATCTCAAATATCTGTGCTCAAAAAAATTGCCAATTGTTTTTGCAACTGTACATTTCCTGCCAGATCTGAGATAGCAACCTTAACGAGTTTTTTGCCCATGAAAACCACACTTTTCCACCGTCTTTTTTAAAAGATATATTGTTACGCAGTGGAAATAACGGGTGGTTACTAAAAATCCGGACTAACTGAATTTTAAATGTCACAAGCTAAACCTTTTTTTTTCATGCTTATATCCATTTTAAAGCTTATTTAATTCTCTTTAAGTTAATTTACTTGTTTTTTAATAATTAATAATAGTTAAGAAAATAATGATGGCCAAGCAAGAAGAGGTAAGAAAACGGATTTACGAGTTCTATTTGAATAATAAATTGCAAGGTAAAAAGTTCACAGTAGCTCACTTCAATGCTGAAAAAATTCCAAGAAGCACTATTTATGATATAATCAAACGTGTTGAGAATAAATCTGGGCACAAAAGAGTGCAAGGAAGTGGTCGTGTGGTCAGAATCATGACCCCTAAGGGTATCAAGCGCCTGAAAACCATATTTGAACACAGTGACCGAGTTTCGATGAGGCAAGGTCGAAAAAATGGATGCAGTCATTCACATATTATTAAAACTCTTGCCAAGTACACTGACATCAAAAGTTATACAAAACAGGGTATACCTCATCGACAAGAGAACCAGAATGAGCGAATCAAAACCTGCATTGATCGTCTTTATCGCGATTTTAAAGGAAAATTGGTCATCCTTGACGACGAGTCTTACTTTACGCTGTCACACTCAACAATTAATGAAAAAAGCACCTACTACTCTAGCAACAGAGACAGGACTCCACCAAGTGTTAAATATTGCAAAATTTGCAAGTTTGAACCCAAGGTGCTTGTCTGGCTAGCCGCTTCTGACAAAGGTATTTCAAAGCCATTTTTTGTCCCCAGCGGTCTTGCAGTCAATAAAGCCATCTATGAAATTAATTGTATAAAGAGAAGATTACTGCCGTTCATCAACGCTCATTATGCCGATGGTAATTATATATTTTGGTCGGTCCTGGCGTCATCGCATTATGTCAAAACCGTGACCTACTGTAATGAGACTCATAACATCAATTTTATCAAAAAAGTTGAAAATCCGCCAAGCCGTACCGGAGTGTCGTCCAATAGAAGACTTTTGGGCTATTTTAAAAGGCAAAGTGTATGAGAGTAACTAACAAGCAAAAGACGTGAAGCAACTACAAACCAGCCTGAAAAAAATTGACCTTAACTTTGTATTTTCACTTTTTGGGTCAACTCGTGTTAGAGTTGGCCGAATCCGAAGAAACAGACTGGATCAAGACAAACTTAATTAAAATAAATAAATAACTAAAAACTCTTTTTAATAATAGTTTTATTCAATCTCTACCATAAAAACTATGGGCGTAATTGCCCAGGAAACTTTGTCCGGATTTTTAGTAACCACCCGTTAAATTAGATCTTTTAACTTGTTTCAACGATTCACACTGCGCACTTTAAGATAAACCCATAGTTGAATGTTTGGTTATTGATGGAGAGTAGTTGTAAATATTTTAACACCCAAGAATTGTGCAACTTTTGAAGATTAATCAACCAAGATATTCCAGAAATACATTTTGAAACAGTTACAATCGTATGCAAGAGTTGATATTTTTTGGGACGTTAACACATAGAGCAGCCTTAAAGAATCAGCAAGAGTCAAAAGAGGTCAACGAATTTGTCGTCGTGTGTTGCCTGAATCAAAGATTCCAAGTTATTGGCAGTCATTTCTTGGCGTCGATTAGAACAAAAACTAATTATTTAAGTTCCTTTCAGTCCAAGTATTTTGTCTCCAAACAGATGAATTGATTGCTGTGACCTACGAGGACTCAGTGGTATCAAACCAAAATATAAACAAATCTAATCTTGAGCCTTGCATACATGAAGAAGCAGACACTTGTATATTTCTTCACACATATGATGCTGCTATAAATAGTGGACTCAAAAATGCCATCATTAGAGCTGTAAATCCTGATGTTGTTGTTGTTGGTAAAACTTATTATTTGTACTTTAGATTATTTTTAAGTTAGAAAATATTTCATGTTAATAATTTTTATCAAAAATAATTTTTATTAAAAATCACATGATCATAGTTTTCTAATTTTAGGTTAAGGACTTTTTCATAAGCTACATTTAGAATAATTATGGATATGGTTTAGTGCGGGCGAAAACCAACGCAACATTTCACTGCACGATCTTGTAAAATGTCTTGGTCCAAAACAGAAACATTTACCTTTATTTCACGCAATAACAGGTTGCAATCAAGTTTCATTTTTTGCTGGAAAAAGGAAATAGCTTTCCTAGAAAACTTGGGGAAAATTTGAAGATCTCGCTAACGCCTTGCAATCAATTTCCAATTGTCCCTAAAAGGAAGATGTCATTAGTATTTTCCACTTAATTGAAAGATTTTTTGTGCTACTATATGACCCTACAAGTTCTTACAGTAGTGTAAATGAATGCAGAAAAGACTTACTTTCAAAAAAAGTAAGTTTACCAGACACCATACCCCCTGCGCAAGACGCGTTGCAATTGAATATCTCTAGAGCTGTTTACCAGGCTTCGTACTGCTGGACACAACCATTGTGAAAGAATCCATCATTGCCTAATCGATGTGAGTGGGGTTGGAATATGGAAGACAATATTTACGAAATTGTTTGAACGACAATTCCGGAAGCTTCCAAAATTGTGTAGTGAACTTATACGATGTGGCTGCAAAATAGAGAAAGGTTGTAGAGGTCTTTGTAAATGTGTAAAAGCATTACTTCCATGTACCGCACTTTGCAAATATGGCGGTGATTGTGAGCGTTAAATTCGTAATTTACCAAAAGACTTAAATATAACGGGTTTTAAAGTTTATTTAAAATTTTAAGGGGAAAACTTTTGATCTATAACTCTGTGTTTATAACTATTTATTAAGTATTAAAATTAAATATTTTAGTATTATTTATAACTTTTTTTTAATTTTTATTAAGGTTAAATCAAGTCATAAGAACAGCTAATTATAATTGAAAAATACAATTTGGTACAAAAATATTACGCTTTTCCCCTTGATTTTTAGGTTTTTAAAGCCCTAGGGGTCGTCCATAAAGTACGTACGCCAAAAATTTTGAAATTTGACCCTCCCCCTCCCCCCTGTTGCCATGCGTACTTTTATGTTCCCACTCCCCCACCCCACCCCCTCCCCTTAAAAAGTACGTTTCTCAAATACCCCCCCCCCCCTCAACTTTTTTTTCTCAATAAAAAAGTTTATTTAAAAAAAAAAAAGGAGATCCAGGTTCGGTTCACGGAGAAATTCATATAAACCTTTTTCTTTGTTTTAATAACGAATCAAATATAAATAAACTATACTTAAGGCGGACGTTTTTTTCAGGCACCCCTCTTTAGTAAGTAAAAACCCATCAACCACAGCCCTGCTAAAACTTGTTTTTTGTCGATTCAAAAAGTTGGTCTTACTCATGGCTAGTATATAAGGGGTTGCATGTGTGCATGGGCCCCCGCAGGATTTTTTGATGTTCCAGATAGAACACTTTCACACATCGTGCAAACTTAAGTTTGTTTATATACCAAATGAGGTGGCCTTGCAAAAAATTAGGATGGTGGAGGCCTGGGAACAAAAAGCCCTAAAACGGTTGCCCCCCCTCCTTCCCTGCCCAAACGTGAGATAAATATGTAGCAAAACTTTACTATCTAAAACTAAATTTAAATTTATCGACAGATTTTAATTTTTGTAGAAAAATATTGTAAATTACAAAAAAGTTATGACCATGCAAAATTTACACCCTTCTTATTTTGGGGGTCGGAATATTTGCATGGTCATAACTTTTGTAATTTGCAATATTTTTCTACAAAAATTAAAATCTGTTAATAAATTTAAATTTAGTTTTAGATGGTAAAGTTGAAAATTTTTCTACATTAATGCCCTCACGTATGGGCAGAGGAGAGTAAGCGTTTTAGGGCTTTTGTTCACAGGCCTCCGCCATCCCGATATTTTGCAAGGCCTCCTAATTTGGCATAGGTATAAACAAACTTAAGTTAGGAGTTTGCACGATGTGTGAAAGTGTCCTATCTGGAACATTAAAAAATTCTGAGGGCGCCCATACATGTGTGTGCATAGAGGAAAACTATACCTTCTACTCCATATACCATACATCATTTTAATTTGGCAAACTAGAATCTTTAGTCAGAATGTAACTTTTCTATTGATTAGCTGGTTAATTGTGATAAATTAGAAAATCGAAGTACGTACTTTTAAATTGAACCTCCTCCTCCCCCCCCCCCATACGCTTTCGTACGCTTTTGGAAGACCTCCCCCCCACTCTTTGAGCGTACGTATTTTTTGGACGACCCCCTACCTCTCGTCACCGACTTATTTTTTAACTTATTAAGTTTTTGTATTTTTTGCTGCGTTTTTAATGAGTTTTTGATTGATGCATAAGTGACCTTTTTAAGGATTTTTTTTTTCGCAAAGGACATGATCCGGTTAGCATGGAGACAGATGGAGTTATTTTGGAAGTGAGTCTGAGTCTTAAAATGATTATTTCAATATAATCAACACGTAGGCCAAGTTTCATGCTTTTACCCCAAATAGCACAAAAATATATAAATTTGTCACCAATTGCTTTTACCCCAAATAGCACAAAAACACATAAATTTGTCACCAATCACTATATATAAACATTTGGAAATACATCAATAATATCGGTTTCAACAACCCAATTTAAAACATGCAGAAGAATCAATGTTTTTTTAGTTTCAGATTTATCTTTTTTATGAGAAAAAAAACCTGGAGATAGCAACTTTAATAATGATACAAATTGTTTTATTTCAAAAATGAGACTATCTTCTAAATCCTTTGAGTACACTTCTACAAATTTTTTGCGCAATTCCATGATGTTAATAGTTAACAGCTTTGACAGAAATTCAAATAACCTATTTATGTGGCTGTAACATGTGTAACCTATTTATGTGACTGTAACCATCACTTCTTATAGTTAATTGTGTCACAAGTTTATCAATAGTGACAAAAAATCTATTCACTCGAAACTTGTCAGATATGTTTAAGTATCAAATTGATTTTCTCCGTTGCTCAATTTTTTAATTACTTTTCTTTTGTTCTTAGCAAAATAGTCTTTTTCAATATACGAGCTAAATTTTTTCGATTCATTCTCAAATCTCGTAAAGTCGTTTCGTTAGTTTTTTACAAAGTCAATTAGTGAAAGTAATATAGGAGAGAGTGGGGAGAAGTGAGACATGTAAATTTTTTTTAAGGGTAATTGCAACATCTTTTTTATTTGGTATATAAACTGAACCAAACAAGTTTTTACGAATAAACCTTCTTTTTAGGCACTGATTCAATCCCCTTTAGGTTTCTAGCCAATTAGAATTAAGTGTATAAATTTTTGCTATTAGAGAAACCGTGCCATTGGGGTAAAATGGGACAAGTGTGAGTAGAAGTAGGACAAATAAATTTAAAACAACATTTTATTACAAAATATTAAATAGAAACTGATAAAATCATAAAATCACCCAATTGACATAAAAATTTTCAAGAGCTTTCACCAATCAAAATAATCAAATAGCGACAAAAGAAGCGGGGCATAAATATTTCTTTTTTCTGCCCCACTTCACCCAAATGTAAACACTTTTTTAAGGTACATTTCAAAATTAGGGCTTCTAGCACACGCATGGAAACAAAGCAATTTCTACTAAATAGAAGAAATTTAATTGTTTATATTAAATAACAGTATTTAAGCACCACTCCTAGTTAGAAATTTCAGGCTGTCCCACTTCTCCCCACTCTCCCCTACTGCTTGCTGTATGCTAATCTAATTTAACTTTTTGAAGAAATTTACTAACTTCATTAAAATTCATAAGTATGTGATGCCAAAGTACAACCATGAATGCAAACTATAGCTTAGTGATCTTATTTCACAAACACACAGCTTCATGACGAGTATTAGACTTTTCTTCTGTATCATCAGCTATAAGACATAACGCTGCATCAATCCCATCAAAATTTTCTAATAAACTTTTTGAAGCATCTGACCTACATGACCATTTTTTATCTGAAAGGCGCTTGAGTATAGCATGCTTTGCTTTCAAATAATCTCATCTGTGTGTTGAAGCTACAAAAAATAAATACAAACTCTGTAGAACGCCAAAATATTTGATAGAGTTGATACACTCACTGACACTGTACTGCCCTAATAAGTTTAAAGAATGTCCAGCCCAGGGGATATAAAAAGCAAATTCACTCCGCTCTTTTAAACGTGTTTGTAAACCAGAATATTTACCCGACATATTGCTTGCATTATCGTATGCCTGTTCACGACAATTGCTTATATCAACATCATATTTTTCCCGTAGATCTAAAATGTCAGTAACCAAGGATTGACAAATTTTTTTTTTTTCCTATAGATTGCCTAATTTTACTGTTTCTATCGCTTATATAAAGAGGGAATTTTTAAAAAGTCGCAAAAACAAAAATTCTAAGTTCATTCCATTATATATTTGTCAAACTAAAGTTTTCCATCGTTTGTTTTAAAACTAGATGAATTTTGAAGTATTTTTATAAAGTTAACAAAATGACGGAAAGCATTCAAAAAGCAGACATCAACTAACGAGATAGCATATCTCCTTGTAAAAAGGAACATTTTGGGGGGCGATTTTGTTTGAACGTAGCCATTTTTTCAATACTTATATTAGATATATATAAAAAAGGTCAAGATGTGATCAAACAGATTTATGTCTTAGAAATAAAATAATGGTTTTAAAAAAACTACCTGTTGTAAGTTTTCATTAGTTTTTTGTTTCTTGCAAACAATAAACAGAAATTTAAAAATATCTTTAGCATTAATACATTCTATGTAAAAAACCTAAATAAAAGATTCATTAGGTCGAGATGAAAATCTCGAAAGTAAAGGCGATGGATGGTTCGAAGAACGAATTTTGCGTAATAGTTTCTTACAAAATCCAGGTAGATATAATATTAAAAGCCATGCGGCAGCAGTTATTCCAATCATAAACTCAAAAATAATTCTCAAAAGAAACAAATAAAAGTTCGGTCTTTCTAAGTACACATCATTTAGCCACAGTGTCTTATTAAAGTACTCATAAAAGTACATAGACAATATATAAGCAGAAAATAAAGCGTGGGAAACTGCTAAAAGGCCGACTGAATTATTTTCTTGCTTACAAAAAAAAGTTTTGGAATTATCCAACGAATTGCTAGATAACAACTTCAATGAAACAATTTTTCCGAAAAGCAAAAAAATAGTTTCCGTAAGAAGATAAGTAAAAAGAGGGCCCAAAATAAAACCACTCAGCGACGATAGCCTTTCATGGTGATTTCCAATTGAACACATTCCTGTTAGTTCGTTTCCGTCTATCTTTCGTAAAACTAGTATCACAAGCGTTTTAGCGCAAGGAATACCCCATGCAACAACATGAAAGTATTTAACATTTTTTGTCAATGTTTGCTTTTTCCATTTCAAGCCAGAATTTAAAAACCATGTGATCGTCAGTATAACCCACCAAATATTCTGTGCCATAAAAAATCCGTAAGATAAAACAAAAATCGACGAACACGCGACGTTTGTGGAGCCATCATGAAGCATATACTTTTTTCCATTTTCTTCGCCACAACT
This sequence comes from Hydra vulgaris, assembly GCF_038396675.1. NCBI lineage: Eukaryota > Metazoa > Cnidaria > Hydrozoa > Anthoathecata > Hydridae > Hydra > Hydra vulgaris. The sequence goes on from NC_088922.1 coordinate 18,579,860, forward strand.
AATATTTTCTCGAGTATAAACAATTCGGATAATATGACCGATTGAATAAAAAACAAAGCACACTGTGATAAAAACAACCGCTTTTTCTGGATATAAAACTCGTTTGTATTCGACCAAGGAAACGACCAGAGCAACAGAGCATATTAAACAACAACAACTAGCCAAAGCAGACATCCATTTTTCAACACTATCTTTTTCTTCCGAAGAAAACAAACCATTTTTAAAACAATCTAATACGCAGGTTTTAGTTTTTTTTGAAAAAAAGTAATTCTCGCTGTTTCTTGAATAACCAAGACTGCAAGGAATGTGATTAATAATTTCCTTTGAGGAAGTTGGACTGTAATTTAGTGTATATATTTTTTTATTTATTTTAGAAAACTTGCTTTTTGTCGAGAGTGCGGACTTTTCCGAAATTTCTTTTGTTGCATTTAAAGAAGTTAGACCTCCATTAAGGCATAAAGATTCGATAGAGTTCTTTTTTGGAAACTTGGAGCATTCTAGACTAGAAGGCCATCCAAAATCAAACGTGTCCATGTGTTTTAAGCATTTTCTTTTTACTTCCTCACATAAAGGCCGACAAGCAGTAATAGGTTTTTCAACTTTTGGGCTGCAATAGGGTAAATAAGCACTACATAGCAACAAACGCAAATGCACAGAGCATCCCGTCCTCAGCAATAGATTAAAATGAGATAACTCACTTTTTATTTCATCTTGATTTGTTTTATCTGTATATGGATTAAAAATACCACCTTCCATGTTTATTGTTTCATTATACGCTACATCTTTGCAAAAATCAAGACGTATCGGAACACATTTCCACGTGTTGTGCCACTCGCTTTCAGATTCACCATTTCCATATACTATTTTTATAATGGAACAAATATTATAAGTCAATAAAAGAGATAATGGTACAAAAGTATTTGAAATTCTCGTCATGTCTGTGTTAAATCTCTTTGTTGTTGAATTTATTTCATTTCTGTTAAAATTACAAATGCTTAACAAAATCACTTAAGTTCCAAATATTTTCTTCAAGAACCGTATTTTCTTTTAAAACAACAACAACCACCACAAAACCTTATTGAAGAAGTCTGAAAATATAATAGCTGTTATTTTTTTCACTTATAGTGAGAAACCATCAAAAAGAATTTTTTAAACGTGTTATCTTAATCCAGTTATAATCTTTAGTAATAATTCAGTTTGCCATCGCTCAGAATGACGAAGATTGACGATTTAAAACAACTCTAACGGGGGTTAAAACAAACAAAAAAACTCAATTAATTACTTATGTGCTGTGAGCAAATTATTGATTGCTTTAAAAACTTTCCTTATTTTTGTTTTTATTCGCGCATTGTTTTGCCGTTGTGGAATTTTTTTTTTTCGCGCTTTGTTTACTTTAATGTAAAATATCCTTTATTTTTGCTAATTTGGATAAGATTTTAAACAACCGAATGCACGCAAATATTTGCATCTAAATACATCTTTGACGTTGAAATAAAAATTCCGTAATTGCAACTTGTCAAAGTATCTGCAAACTGTAGTCTCGTACAATATTTAGTTTTTGTATTTAATTTCTTATTCATTTAAGCATTGTAACACCACAAATCTTAATCCGAACAAAAAATATTATTAGTTTAAAATGCGTTAACTGAACACAACGTTATTTACTCAACCAATATTATTAACTTTGTTCGTTTTTCTCTAAAAATTTAATTAACAAGTCTCCAATTATTTGCTATGCAATTATAAACGATTAAATCTGTTAACTCTTTTTTTATAGATAAGAATTAGCACAATCAGTATTAATTAGCGCAGCAATGTTAATTTATGCAACATTTGTTAACTTTTTTTTTTAAAAAAAGATTTTTATTTTTAAAAATAGGGTAATTTTTCTTTTAATTTAAACTTGAGGTTTGAGAATGTGAATTTTTTTTTTGCGAGAAACTAAAATCGAGTTAATACAAATTTCATTGCCGGGGGTGATGCAATGTTTAGCTTATTAAGCAACGCCAGATGGGCTTAATAATAATAAATAATAAACGCAGGTGAAAAAAAATTATTTTGGGGGAAATATAAATGGATCAAGATGATCTATTTTTATTGTTTCTTATTCTAAACTTTCAATAAAAACAAGCGCATTTAACAGCGAATTAAATAAACAATAAAAGAATAAAAAAGCCGACACAAATTAGCTGTTGCAAAACTTTACTAACACTGCGCGCAATTTCACGGCTTTCTTTGAGATATCACAGGCTTAATTTTCAACGGATAGAAAATTAGCGATTATAAAACATGTATTTATATTTTTTACTTAAATATTTCTTTTATATATTGTTCATCCAGTTGTTTTTTGAAATAGAAAAGTTTTTATACATCAAATCCCTTCTTAAATCACCGTGGCGAACTTCTTCTATGTCATGATGGTGAATTTCTCGTATATTTGGTCACGACGGTGAATTTCTCGTATCTTTATCTTTAAATTCTTTGGCAACTAACCTTGCTTCGTCAAAAGCTTGAATATGCATAAGAATCGAGATTGTTTTTTTTATAAGGATACTAAACAGGAAAAAAAAAATCTATATCACTTGACAACCTTAAGTCTTTTCAAAACAAGATAAATTTGTTATCAGAAGAATCATAAAGCTATTATTAGAACGTGTTTTATAATAAAAATACTTAGCTGTTAATAAAAAAACTTATTTTTAAATGTCTAATAATAATAAGCTGTTTAAAAACAAGCATAAAATTCAATGTTAGGCTTTTTATATTGATTTCGTTTTAAATGTTGTTAACTCGATGAGATTTTAACACGATATATTTACATTTAACACGGCAACATTCGCTTATAACGCGATATTGTTACATTTATCACGATTACATTCGATTATAACACGATATATTTACATTTAAATAAAAAAATCGTATAGAGAATTAAAACTATTTATTTCACACTTACGTAGATCGTTTTTTTTCTTGTTCGTCATTGTATCCAAGAGACGACTTATAAATAATATTAGACAGCGAGACGAGGTACCTTGAAACACTCTGTAATCCGGGAATAATTTGGTCTGATTTTTCAAACCATTCTTTAGGTAAAATACTCACAATCTAAAAGACATATTAATGTTTAGACAAATAGCGATAATAAGTATAAAAAAATGTCAGGTTTTATTTGATTAAATTTGAAATCTGTAAATTTCAAATCGTCGAACAGTACATTTTATGACAACAAAAGTACTTTTACTACCTTAGGCCGAGTTTACATTATCTTAAATCAATTTAATCGCGTGATTTCTTGACACCAAGATTTACAAGTTTGCTTTCAAAGTTTTTGCTATAATTCGGAGTTAGAAACAAAAAGATTTCATGGTTCTATAAACCCATTTAACTTATATTCTCAAACCCAAATTCCTAAATCCATGGCTCCTACTGTCATTATTCTACTTTTAATGAAAATGTATTTCGTTTTTTATATCTGGAGCAAAAACGTTTACGATGTAAAATCTTATATAATACAATATAATCATAAAATATCTTAATTATAAAATAATTAAAATAATTAAATAATTTAAAATTTAATTACAAAAAAAAAAGAAGCTATAAAATTGAATCTTTAAATCAAAATTATTTAAAAATTCAACTCAATTTAAATAAACAACTTTACACAAGTAAGTTTATCTACCTCAGCGGACAAAACTTTATTTACCTCATTTGGCAAAACTTTTAGTCGGGCATGATTTTATTTAATTTAACATTTAAACAAACATCAATATATACAAATAAAAAGAAATATTTACTTGACTCAATTTGAAAAATTAATAAACGTCACTCAAGTAAAGCTTGTTTTCCGATAGCTTTATAAATGTCGTACAACAGTTGCATAGCAACTTTAAGGTGGTTTTACAGGAAATAAATCTATTTTAGTAAAATAACCTAATTTCATTCGTAAACCAGTTTTATAAATTTGATTTAATAAACAAAATTCTAAAAACTAAGTTTTATTTAAACTTTTTTTTAAAAAACGACAATATTGTTAAAAAAAAACACACAAAAAGGTTGATTTTTTTTTCACTTTTTGAAAGATGATTTTTCGAGAGTAGCTAATCAACTTAACTCAATATTTTGCAATATTATTTTCTGACGTAGTAGGTAGAGTGTGAACTAGAATCATAACCAAAAACAAAAACTTTTTTTTTTAGTCCCATCAAATACAAAATTGACTAACTTTTAATTTTACAACTTTTATTTCCAGTGAAACCACCTTAAAATGAAACCACCTTAAAATGGAAACATTTTCTAGAGTAAGACGCTCAACGTTGCACTTCTAATAAAAAAAGAAATTAGGTTATAGTTCCAAAAACCATTAAGTTCTCAATACAGTTTACACCGGTAAAAATCAATTGAAGCATCTAACTAAAGAGGTAGCCTGAATATTTTTTTAATTATTAAAACTCGATATGTTGGATAAAATTTGTATCAAATAAAAAACTTGCTGCATCTGTAGTAACATTATTCAATCTATTATTCTTTGCGGACTGAATTAAACAAGAAAAAAGGAAAAAAACTTTTTTGTCTTTTCTTGGATTTTAATTGCTTTAATATATTGTAAAGTATATATTTATATGAAATACATATATTTACTATATATATTTTCATATAAGTATAATGCAGAAGCTTGATTTTCATCATAAACAACTCAAAAATTTATCAAAAATATGTTTTTTTTAATCCTGAAATTTCCCCACTTAAAAAAAAAATGCAAAAATATAAAAAATCTTTTTTTAATTAGGAACTACTAAACTAATTTAGCAAAAAAAATCTTTAAAAAATTAAAATTGAAAAAGCCCTTAAAAAAACTTTGCTTCCATTTAATGACGCATAGCGCGTCATTAAATGTACACAATTGTACAAAAAAAAATAATTATAATTTGTTGTAAAACAATGGTCTAAATGATGTTTTACAAACACTATACTTTGATAAATCCAACTATAAAAGAATTACATAACAAAACTATACCTTTTCTTACATTTTGTGTGTTAACAAAATTTTAAGTTAAATCGACTAAGAATAGTCATAAGCTAAAACTACTCAACAAGTTTTTTGGTTCAAAAAAGAAATATTGTTATGCTAAAGATAATTTTCATAAATCGAGTAATGCAGTGGTTTCATCACCATGTACTTACAGCACAGTGATTTAAGGTTCTTTATAGTCAAAGAGTTGTGACAGATTTGCAAAGAGTTAGTCCCTGTTTTCCCTGGTTATTAAGATTTTTTTTAAATACCAATGAAAGGCAGTTTATAGTTAATAGACTTACTTAGCTGCATTGTTTAAATATATAATAAAACAAGCCTTTTATTTATTTCATAATGTAATGTTAATACATTATGGTAAATTATTATGTTGGTAATCATTTCGGTTTATTTGTTAGTATTTAAATACAATTACTTATACTGTATAGATGATCTAATTTAGATCTACAGTTACTTATTTTGGATATTACCAAGGTACAATACCAAGGTTGTGACCCAAGAAAGCCACTTATGTAGGGTAAAACTACATACATTTTAGTTACCAAATATGGTAAAATTTAAATCTAACTATTATGACTGAGAAAAAAAAAAGACTTTTTGTTTTTGGAAATAAATCCACATTGTAATAAAAATACAACATTTGAAATTTTTTCATTTTTACAGTATTCAATAATATATTTTGCTTTATTTATATAGAGCCACCATTGCAAAATATTGATTATTAATTTTTTAGCATTATTAAAATAGGTGAACAAAAGAGATTTCAAAATCCCAAATCAAGCTAAATCTTATGATGGTAATAAGAAAATTTTCTGCATGCTGTCTATAAAAAAATGCATGAGGTATCTTACAACAACTCAAGCCAACTTAAGTGCCCTATTTGATTTGTCAAATAGGACACTTAAAGCTAAATCAAAAGAACCTATTGAAGACCAGTAAAAGTTTACAAGAAGGGACAAAAAAGAAGTGTGCTGACCGCCTAACTCTTTTAGGCAAGGGCTTGTCACATCATTGCAACTTTATTTTCTCCTAAGGTTGATACAGTCAGACTTCAGATTTTCTCTTAAGATACAACCTTAAGAGAAAATCTGAAGCTATATGCTACAGATTCTACCTGAAGCTATATGCTACAGATTATCTCTTAAAGAAAATCTGAAGCTATATGCCTTAAGAGAAAATCTGAAGCTATATGCTACAGATGTTAATGTAGCTGAACAAATAGCATCAGATTTGATTGCAAACAAGGATTCAACACATGAAGGAATGATCACAATTTTAAATTTAAATGGTAGATGACCTCTAAAAGTTACACTTTTTTAAAAACTATTTCAATTATTTTAAAGTAACACATTTTGGTAATGTTTTGCTGGAAAAAACATTTTTAATATTATTGGACAATATTTAGTTTCAAGAAAATTAAGTGCCTGAAATGTCAACTGTAGAACTGGTTCAAGTTCAGCCCAACACAGGCTTTCCCAGAAAGCAATTGCTTACATAAAAAAATGCCTAAGAAAGCAGTGTTAAGAAATCCTGGTTGGTCTATCAGAGAACCTTCCAGAAAACTATAACTACATCAAGCAAATTCGGTCATTAATTCAAGCTGATGCTGACTTGTTTCTTGTTGACATGAAATTCTTCAACATTCTATTGGGACTTCAGACTTATGCAAGCATACATCCTTGCACATGGTGCAACATTGACTCAAAAAATCTCTCAAACTGTGGATCTCGTCATACAAATTGGCTCCCTCTTAAAACCTTTTGAAACCTTCTAAGCTTTTGGAAATAATTAAACAGGTCAAAAGGTTTGGAAACATGGTCCATGAGCCTATTTTTTCTGGACCATCTAATCCACTGATTTTGGAACTCATCCCACCAACCAACCAACATGCTTCTTGGCATTGTTAATTGTTTAATCAGAAAAATAAAAGATGTCTGGTCAAAAGCACAATAATGGCCAGCAGCACTTCATATTCAGAAAGAACCATATCATGGAAGTCAATTTGCTGGCAAATAATGTCACAAACTGCTAAAAAATATGGATCAAGTTCACTAAATGGCAGAACAAGATTCAGCATTCCAATTTTTTGATTTCATTGACACATTTGGAAAGTTTTTTTTTCAATATATTCATCTGTCCATTGTCAAACTGCAGCGTCACTCTATGCTATTTTTCATCACATCAAAAATTTCATTGAACAAAAAAAGCTCCACTTGGAGCTTTTTTTGTTAATTTTTGTTCAATGAGGGATTTGTCACCCAGAACATACCTAAAGGCTTTGGAATAGACTTGTTGACTTCAAAACCAAGCATTTGTAGATAATATAGAAGATTAATTTTATAACCTATTTATTAAAATCTAATTAAAGAAAAAGTTATTTTGTAAGTAATTTATGACAATTATTTAAAATACTGCAAAAAGTATAGACTGTCTAAGTTGTTTTATACAAAAGACTAACAATTTTATAAAACTATCATGCATAAAATGTATGTTATGTACTTCCTATTTTAAAAAAGGTTCAAATATTTGAAGTTCTAAAGCTTGAAGTTATTTTGTTTATAATTTCATAAAAAAGATTAACAGTCAACTCAAAAGAAATTAAAAAATTAATTGGAAGAAAAATTGGACTTAAAAATTTCAATACTGTCACTAGTAAACTAATGGTAAATATGTATTCGATTTCTCTCCCAATGAATCTAGTTTCAAAGAAAACCCTGCAATGATGATAGTTATAACCTATAGCAGGTTGGTGTAAATATATTTGTAGTATATTGGAGCAGATTCAAAAGTTACAAACATCAGAAGGTTTAATGAGACTATAAAAAAAATTAAAGATTTTCTCAATAAAAAACACAATTTGGATTTTCTTTCCTCCTGACTCTCTGACATCTTATCTTAGGTTTAGGATGGTTTATGATCCAAAAGGCTATTAAACAGACAAGAGTATATAATATCATTTGTGGACATGACTCGAGAGATGTTTTATGACATGACTCGAGAGAAGGTTTCTGCATGAATAAAACCATCTATTAAATTTATAAGCTTGATTTTTTTGTAGAAACATTAAATAAAATTTATATTTAGAGATTTGATTTATCATTTATTGGAACATAGTATTCTTTTATAAACAGGATTACATTTTATCATGCAATAGAAATTTGTCATTGAAATAGAAAAAAGTCAAACATGCTAGACTATGAAGTAAAATTTATAGAAATATTTATTTATAGCTTAAATAACATATTACGCATAAACAGTACTCTCAGGTGCTTAATACACAAAAGGGAACATTATTTTTAGAAAATCCCCTCCCCCATAGTTTGTTAAGAAACCCTTGCCCCTCTGGTTGAATAATATTTACTTGTTATAAAGCAATAAAACTTTATCTTAAAATTAAAAAAATATATAATATTAAAAGAATCATCATATTATATAATGCTCTAATTTATGTAAATGTCAAATTATGTAATGTTAAAAAATACATCAAGTTTTACAGATTAACTTTAACTTGAAAATTGCATTGTGGCAATATTTCCTTAATTTTAATTTGTAGTTTTTATTTTTTGCTTTATTAAGCTATACCATCTTTAGTTTATTAAAGAACGTTAAAATAACATAGAATAATACATCAAAACACACATTAAAGAGACAACTTTTTCTTATAGAATTTTTTTTTTTACATTCAAACTTTTATTTTCTTCAAAATTAATTAATGAAGCAAGGGTCCTAATAAACTGCAGATGGCCTGAAAAAAAACTTAATGAAAAACTTAGTAAAGAAAAAATTAATAAGTCCCTCTTTGCTTTTTATAGAAGTTTACAATTTTACAATTTCTATTTTCTACCATTTACTAAAAGTTATTGAAATAAAACAACTATATAAAGAATAGGCATAGAAAAATTATTATCGTATCATACAAGCCATGGTAAGTCCATTATTCCACATACTTTTAAATCTATTTTCACATCTTTTGTATATATGTATACAAATATTTTCTCTATCGCTTACTAAAAAATATTGAAGTGAGTATATAAGTATAGAAATGGTTGGTGTGGAATAGACTTACCAAGACCTGTATTTTACGGGTCCAGACAGCTATTTTTATAAATATTATTATAGTTTTTATTATTATTTAAAATAATGAATTTATTTGATAAATCATCAGATGAAACTAGATAAAATAAAGAATTTCTAATTTAAAACATTTAAATTTTATAAAAAAATGATTCTTCAAAGTTTACCCCTAAACAAAAATCAGATTTTATTGTTTTGTACAATACACAAATAGCTTTAGTATCATTTTTTATGGGTTGATTTCTAAATTAAAGCGCATATTTTTCAGACTTCAAGTAATTATTATATTTTTCTTATAACGTTTATAATTTTTAAATTAACTGGTGTTTAAACAAACAACAAATTAAATATGTTAGTTATGGCTGCTATTATTTTTGCAAAAGTAAACTTTTTGTTTTTTCATTAATCTTTGCAATATGATAAATTAACCATTTTATTAAAACAGTGTTTATGGTTTTTAATAAACTAAGAATTTGAAGATCAGAAATATTTCCAGATTTCACACCTTAAAATAGTATTTGATCAGGGCCCCAGCTAAAAATGAAACTTTTTGCAAACCCAGCCCAGGGTATAAATACTGGCATATATTTATATACTTTTAAACTCTTATTTACTTCGAACAAGGTTGCAAGCAACCACTATTATTATGTTTTTTTTTTAATCCATTTATTCAACCAAAAATTGAAAAATTACAAGTTTTTTTATAATTTTACAAAGTTAGGTTAGGCGTCACTCATATAGTTGAAAATTAGTAATTGGAGTGACACCTAAATGAAATAAACAAAAAATAAATAAATAAAAAATAAAAGCAAATTAAATTAACTTAATAATACTAATAATAATAGCGATAAAGCTATAATAAATTAAATAACACAAAAAATGTGAAAAAAACTCAATTAATAATAACAACAAACAAAAATAAAAACAATTAGCAAAACAGCACAAATAAAAACAAACTTTACGCATACGAAAAGGCAAAAAAAAAATCTACAAAATGAAAATGCAAGCATAAAAAACTTCTAAAAAAATAAATTAAAAATAAAAACAATCTTTTTTGTTATTAAGTTATGAGTTATTAGAAAATAGAATATAGGATTAAGGAGCTAGGAAATGGTTAACTGAAGACTTAAAAAGTTTTATAAGTGAGGAAAACATGAAGATGGGTAAGAGTTATGAGGTTATGTTAATGTGTAAGGAAAAAAACTGGATTAACAAAAGTTTTTTTAGCATGAAGAAACAGATACAGTAAAAGGAAGCGACTTGCTGAATAAGAAGCCAAGCAAGAAAAAGTTTTGGCTTATCGAACTAGAGATTAGAGCTCGTTTGAGCATTTACCATGATTCTATTTGTAGAAAAATAAAAAAAAATGCAACCTTATGACAATGGAAGAGCGGCTCAAGCTTGGCAGATAAAGCAGGTCTAATTACATTTACAATGTACTTTTAAACTTTGTCTGAGAATAAGAAGGTTGTTATTCGTCAATATAGGAATGCCAACAATATTACAATATTTGTTTGCAGTAAATAAAAGAGTTTTTTTGTCCTAAAAAATTGTAGATTTCAAGTCCAGACCTAAAATCCGAAAGCCACTGCAAGCTCCAAACTGTTACAGAAGAGAGTCCAGATTAAAAATCAGATGCTTGCTCTAAGCAATCAAAAAGTGAAGACTTTTTGATTGCTTAGTCAAGACAAGAGTATAAAATTGAGTCCTCAGCAATAGAGCCACTTTAGATAAAAAAAATTTATATGAAGATCGCTATTGTAGATAAGAAAATATAAAGGAGCAAAGATAGAACCTTGTGGTGCTCTTAAAGCTACTCAAAATGAAGAAGAGTGTAAGCCTTAAAGAATAACTTTAATACTGCATTAGATATATTTTATGCTAAAAGTACTATTTGTTTTTATACGTCTTAAAATAAATTTATTAGTATTTATGTGTTTCTATTAGAATTTTAATTTATTGTGTTTTTATGTTTTCTTTCGGTGGAATAATAAGTGATTTGTTTAGTTATTTTTATTTTAGTTTGTTTAGCAGATTTACACTTTGTACATTTTTGTATCAAAAAAATATTGGTGCTTTACAAATTTGGGGATGGTTGGGTTTTGGCTATTTGTAGTGAGTCCTTTTTTACTGCAGTATGGAATAGGTGTAAGTCGCGGGGTAAAGCATAAGTGATGATGTTTGTCTGACGGGATAAACTAGTTATAAATGCTGATCCTCATCGAAATGCCAGTAATAATAGACGCAAATTTGAAGAGATGTTAATTACTTTATCACTACACAAATTATGCTTTACACATCAGCGTTAATGTTTTTTTTCCATTATGAGGCCTTACATTGCTCTATGCATATTTTTTATTTTTGTAATCAATTTTTTGTTTTATTAGTTTTGTTTGATGATATATTTTTTGTATATCTTTGTTCATATTAGTGTTTATATAACAATTTATTGTTATTATTATTATTAGTACTGTTTAGGTGCATTGTTTGTCTTATTTATTTTTAAATATTCCTCTATTAATCTTTATTTTTGTCTTGACAACTGCCAAAAAATGCTTTGTTTGAAAAATAATTCTTCATTCTAATGTACTTCATTTCTTCTCTCAGGCGTTCACTGCTCGTGTGTGACCATTTGGCAAATTTTACATGCCAAAGTTTTTAATAAATTACCCAATGTTTTTTTTTATCCAAATTATCTAATTTACTTAGTAAATATACTAGTTAGAAAGAAGTGATTTAATCATCTTAAAAACTTTATATAAAGAAACTAATAATAGAGTGAAGACTAATCGTAGGATAGTTGGAGGGGTCAAAATGTTTTCTAGAGTTTTTAAAACTTGGGTTCACTTATTTAGCACTTTTTAACAGTTTAGCAAAAATTTAAGAGAGTTCTGGAGAGCACTTTTTTAAGACTATGGTGGAGCTGGAATGACATATAAAATATGATCATTAGATTTAAGAGTCAAGTTAGAGGAAAAGTTCTTTACAAATAACTCTGCCCTATTCTAGGGACATAATAAAATCAGACCCATGAATAAGAGATTAAATTTTAGACTTACTTTAGTTAATGACACTGTTGAAGACTTTCCAAAAGACTCTAAAATCTAACATCTGAGATAAGATACAAAATTAAGTAAACTGAGAATAACAGAGCTTAACATCAAACAGGAACTTTATAGAATGGCTTCTTGCTATAATAAACAAACATTTGTTCTTGAAAGAGATGTTTTTGTAAAAAAGATAAAAAAATGATTATGGTTTAATAAAGTAACTGCTCAAGATAGTGAAAGATGTGGAATAGAATGAGGCTTTACTTTACTTTACTTAAAACTTATGAGAAGGAATAAAAGCTTCCCAACTTTTATTCCAGAGGGAATTATAAGCTTCCAAGATGCGCATTTATGGATATATAATATGGATATATATGTATATAAACATATACATTTCCTAATTATTTAGATGCCGGCATACAATACCCTTACATATTTATATAAACTTTAGTATTTATATGGTGCAGTATTTGCTGAATGAGATGATCAGATGGATGAGTGGTATGACTCTAACAAGACAAATAAAGAAGGCATAATCTTAGATTTATAATTTTGTTTATATTAGAGAAACAGCATAAAAGGAAAAGATTAAAACTTGATGACGAAGATGATGATAATGATGCATATGAAAGAGGAAGGCTAAAGCTTGATGATTATGATAATGATGATAATGATGATGGTGATGATAATTTTGATTATGATGATCATGTTGATCATGATGTTTATATATGCATATATATACAAAATATAACACGAACTTTGAATTAAAAAAAAATACTTTAGGATGTATAAATGTTTATATAGCAACGAACACAAATCTAGCCCAGAACCTGGCTATATTTTATCAAACCCAACCCCAGTCGTTTATTACCTTGAAATAGATCATGTTTATATTTTGTTTTTGAAATTGAAAAGTTTTGAAAATGGTGAAGTTTGAGCCTGTTTTAAAAAACCTTTGTTACCTTTTAAATAAAATAATTTGTTAATACATAGAGGATATCGCTGTTAGTAAGCAACTGGGGTTGATATTTGACCAGGGCCGGGTTTGATAAAATATAGCTGGGGTTGGGGCAGGGGCCAGTGTAACCGGGGCTGCATAAAAATTTATACATTTTAAAGTACATTTTTTAATTCAAAATTCATGTTATATTTTTTATATATATGCATATATAAACATCGTTATGATTAACGTGATCATCATGATCATCATTACCATCATCATCATAACCATCATCTGATCATCTTCACTTTCGGCAAATACCACACCATATAAATACTAAAGTTTATACAAATATGTAAGGATATCGTATGCCAACATCTAAATTAGCAAACATATATGTTTATATCCATAATATGTATGCATAAAGCGCATCATCAGAAGCTTTTATTTGTTTTGGAATAAAAGTTTGAAAGCTTTTATGCGTTCTCTTCAATTTTAAGTCAAGACTCATTCTACTCTACATTTTTCACCATCTTGAGCAGTTGCTTTATTATTAGTAACTTTAATTAATAGTAACTTTAATTATTTTTTACATCTTTTTTACAAGAACATTTCTCATAAAAACAAATGTCCTTTTATTATTCTAAGAAGCCAATGAAAAAAGGTCATGTCTGATGTTAAACTCTGTTATTTTCAGTTTACTAAATCTTGTATCTTATCTCAGATGTTAGGCTTTAGAGACTTTTGATTAGTCTCCAACAGTGTTATCAACTAAAGTATGTCTAACATTTAATTTCTAATTCATGGGTCTGATTTTTTTACTTCTTCCCAGAATAAAGCAGAGTTATTTGCAAAGGAATCTTACTCTAATTTGACTCTTAAATATAATGGCCATACTCTTCCTGCCAGTTAAACAGATTAACCCATTGTTAAACATTCAAATCACTCTGGCTTCCAATGTGAAAGTTAATTCTCAATTAAATACTTCAACAGTTTGTGCTCCAGACAAGATTTCCATCATAGTCTTAAAAAAGTGTTCTCCAGAACTTTCTTCAATTTTTGTTAAATTTTTAAAAAGTGATAAACATATGGTTCCAATTTTTCAAAACTCTAGAAAACACTTTGACCTCTCCAACTATCCTATGAATAGTCTTCACTATGTTATTAGACTTTTTATATAAAGGTTTTGAGATTAATTAATTTATTTCTAACTGTAGTATTAAATATATTCTTGAAGGCCTACACTCTTCTTTATTTCAAGTAAGTTTAAGGGTACCACAAGGTTCTATCTTTGCTTCTGTATTGTTTTTTATTTACAAAATCAATCTTTATGAAAATTTTACATCTAGAGTGGCTCTATTTTTGATTGCTTAGAACAAGCAGCCGATTTTTAATCTGCCAGTTCTCTTCTGTAACAGCCTAAGGCTTGCAGTGGCTTATGGATTTAAATTCTGGACTTGAAATTCAGAATTTTTATTAGAAAAAAAACTCATTTATTTACTGCAAAAAAATATTGTAATAATGTTGGAATTCCTATATTGATGAATAACAGCCCTTTTACGATAGACAAAGCACATTGTAAATGCAATTAAACCTGCTTTATCTGCCAAGTTTAAGCCACTCTCCAATTGTTGTAAGGTTACATTTCTTTCTTTTTTCAATGCTCAAACGAGCTATCTCTATTATAATAAACTAAAACTCTATTACAATAAACTAAAACTCATTTTTATTTGGCTTCTTATTCAACAAGTTGTATCATTTTACTGTAACTGTCCCTTCATGCTTTAAAGACTTATTAACCCAGTTTTTTTCCTTGCATATCAAAAAAACTTACAACTCTTACCTATCTTCATGTTTTCCTTTTTTTATACAACCTACAACTTTTTAAGTCTTCAGTTCACCAATTCATAGTATTTTAACTTATTCTCTATTTAAAGTAACTTATAACTTAATAGTGGTTGCTTGCAACCTTGTTGGAATTAAATAAGAGTTTAAAAATATATAAATATATGCCAGTATTTAATAAATAGTAAATGTAAGCATAAAACTACTATTATTATAAATTATTATATAGTATCATAATTATTATAAAGTATTATAAAATTTTTTTCTAGCCCCGGCTATCAACCCCTACTAAATCTTATAATTTTGCATGGGGCCGGGTTCGCAATAAGTCTAATTTTCAGCCGGGGACAGGGCAAAGGTCACTTACTAATCACTGTACATTTAGGGATATCATTTTCCCCTCCCCCCTCCCTCTGTCTGTTTACTAAAACTTAAGAAGCCCCTTATTTAAATAAACCTCTGCTTATTACATCTGGATGTCTGCCCCCTTTTAACAATATAACCCCCTTAATTAAGTTAGAAAAAAATTCACCCACCCTTTTATTAAGACCACATCTCAGTTTATTAAATTGGGATAATAATTCCTAACACTGTTTTATCCCTACCCCACCTTTTATTAAGCACCTAAGAGTAACTTAAAAGAAGCTCTCATTTGGTTTAGAACCAGATAGAGAGCAGACAAAAATTATTGTAAGGTTTAGAACCATATAGAGAGTAGACAAAAAAGAGTAGGATATTAATATAGAATAAGACATAAAAAGAATTAAAAATGAATCTTGGAAAGAAAATAAAAATTATAAAAAAACAAAACAACTACATACCGACTTCACTCGCTCTAAAGCTGCTGCAGGCGAAGGATACTGTTGTAATGCAATTATTAAGTAACGATTTAGGATGGCATCAACTCCTAATTCTTGTAACTTTGATTGTGATAAAAGCCAATTCCATTCCATCAAATTGCAGAGTAACTAATTTTAAATTAAAAATTGTAACAAAAAAATTTGAAATAATAAATAAAAAATCATTTATGAAACAAAACTTAAATACAACATATTTGTCATTTAATTTATTACTGATGTTTAAAAGAAATCTATTGGGTCACAATCCCCACCACATCCCTGGTAATACAGCGCTCAACTTGTTTCTCCACGCAACAGCCTTGTTTATCAAGGTTTGTGTTTCGCAGTTACAAACTTGAAAGAGGGTTGTAACCACAAAATAAAGTATCCTCCTTGACTGTAGTGGCCTTCATGGCCTTGGGATAGTGAATTGACAATAAGAAAAAAAAAAATCCTTCAGTCCACAACAAATACAGAGTCAAGTGAGGACATAACGCTAGCAACAAGATTTAGGTAAAAACATAACTAGGACAAATTCATTTCTAACTTTTGAATAACTGTATTAAATAAAAAGAACTTCTACTTAACTATTGCTCTGTACTTATAAGAAGATTGGACACTCTATGTTATAGAATACATTTAAAAATATTTTAACACACACAAACACAGGGAGTGCAAACACACGCCTTATATGACCACTCATACAATAGTTTTTTTTTGACAACTTGGCCTTTTTTTACATGTATGGGTAACTTTCCACGGCGGAAAATAAATAAGTAATCATACTCTTTTTTTCAACTTTTAGCTAATGAATATTGATGTAGACACATGAAAGTTTATTTAAAATATACCTTTAGTACTAAAATTAATTTATTTAAGTTGTTTTTATGCTTCCTAAAGTTACAATCTTACTCAATATCGTATTATAAAAAAAGTATTATTGTAAAATGTTAGTTTTAACCATGAATTTATTTGCATAATCTGAATTTAGTGTGAAAATGGAGCTAACATGTTCAATTTGTTGTAGGTCAGACTTTACTTAAAAAATATATATATTAAACAAATAACAAAAGAACATTTCATGTAAGTTAACAAACTTAACGAATGATAAAATAAATGAAGGATAAACCAAAGAAAATAAAAACATATAACTAATATATTTGTTAATTTAGAAGTGTCTCAATTAATATTTCAAACTTAATTTAATTCAAAAAAGTTTTAATTAATAGTTTACAGCTAACAATATTTTTCTATATCACACGTTGATGTAGTGCTTAGGTTGATTAATTGTGTCATTTATGAGGTGCTACTGTTATATCAGCATTGGATGAGGGTTCATATTCTACTAATTGATATTTTTTTAAATGTTTTATTACAGATATAACAAATCATAATGGCACGTATTCTGTGGTCTGAAATTAATATTTTTTATACATACATATAAAAAATTATTTAGAGTAAGTACCATTTTGGTATATACCTAACACTTAATAATTAATAAAATTACAATATATAATATATATATATATGCATATATATATATATATGTATATATATATATATATATATATATATATATATATATATATATATATATATATATATATATATATATATATATATATATATATGTATATTGTTATTGACATAATGTTAGCATTTGCTTGTAATATCTTTTTTTTTAGGATATTTGGTGATTTAATCAAGTATTTGTATAAGTTGATGAAAAATCAAAATTATAAAATTTTTCTCTAAATATTTTTACTTTAATGGTTGATATTTTTTTTTATCATTTTTTATATTTAAAAGAATTTGAATATTTGAATGACTAAAACCTAAAATAAACCCAATATTTTTTCTTTGTAGACATTAGAAAATATCAAAGTTTCAAATTTTTTAATAACTAAGTTTCAATGTAATAAAGCTCGAATTAAATAACTTGGAAACTTCAATTTTTTTTAAATTCTTTTGCAAAGAAATACTTTTAAATTAAAACAAAAACATATATTAATTTTATGATTTTATTTTGTCTGGTTATTTTAATTTTTTATTTCAATAAGAATTTATTATTTTAGTTTAGTTTTATTTTTTTTTTAGTTTTTATTTCTCTTTCCAGTGTATATTGTTTATCTTTATTTTTAGTTTAAAATTTCATAAAAGGCATGTGACCACATGTCTTTCTTGAGAAGACTTGTGTGTGTGTGTGTATATATATAGATATATATATATATATATATATATATATATATATATATATATATATATATATATATATATATATATATATATATCTACATCTACTATAGCATATTTATGTAAGCATTTGCTCACTTTTTTTTTGCTTATCTGAAGGATAATAAATAAAAAGATGCCCCATAGCAAACTCTCAGTCGATGTAGCAACACTCCACTGCGAGTCAGGCTATTTGTCAGTTTATTTATGTATTGAAGCCCCAGGCAGCAGGCTATTTCAGTATATCACACTGCTCACCTAAATCAGCAGTATAAGATATATATATATACATATATAAAAATATATATATATATATATATATATATATATATATATATATATATGTATATATATATATATATGTATATACAAATATATATATACATACATATATATATATATATATATATATATATATATATATATATATATATATATATATATATATATATATATATATATATATATATATATATATATATATATATAAGTACTACAAAGATATATAAGTACTACTAATCATATTATCTATTTTTATTATTTTTATTATTTTATTAGATAATAAAAAAAGACAGTGGCAATAAAAGTTTAATAATTTTTAAAACAAAGTAAAAACAAAGACGACTTATTAACAACAAAAATTCTGTAAAATGATACATCACATATATATCATCACATAAATAGAAGAAAATATATATCATCACATATATATATGAACGAACTAACTTTAAAACCTTTCCAGAACTGCCTTTCAAGGAATGTAAATGCTCTTGAATTGTTTGCTTCAAGTAAACTTAAAACAAAAAACAAAGCATTAATAGAGGATTTTCAGTTAACTAAAAGATTTCTTATTAATTTATTTAAAATATTTATCTTATTAAGAGTTGGAAACACTTACCTGCGAGGATAAAGTGGTATGTATAACTCTGTCTCTACAACACTCTTTAGTTTTGTGACAATAGCATCTACTAAAAGCTGTAAAAATTATTGAAAAATAATTATTATATATAATATAATTTATAATAAAACAGATTATGTTATCATCCAATTCAATAATATTATTTCAAAAAATAAAAAAAGGCTATGACATGACGTAAGGGATTGTAAAAGGATTAAAACATAATCCTTAATAACATTGTTAATACCATAATTGTTAAAACCAAACTTATTTTTGATAATTTTGGAGTGAATGCATATTTATAATTATAACAAACAAATAAAAGTAAATAAGTTTAACATAGTGGTTGGTGATAATGATCATCATCACCATCATCATTATCACCAACCACTGAAAAGAAATGATTATTTTCTTACATTGAATTACGAATTACAAATTATCATTGAACCTTATACTAAATTACAATTTCCATACTAATGACATACTCCAGCTTTATTATATATTATATCTATTGTTATTTTTCAAAATAAAACTTCAAAACAAAAAATATTTTATTTTGTTTGAACTGTTATGGCCTCAAACAATGTTTTTCCTACCAATCATAATACTATCATTTGGACAGTAAGGCTCTTTAGTTGTGGTAAAGTAACTTATGTAAGAGAAGGAAAACATAAAAATAACTGAGATTAAGTAGAAGCTTGTAAACTTTAGGTGGATCCAAAAATTGATACATTAGATAACATAAACACAATACTTTTACATGTCTATGTACCCAACCATGTCCCTGGCAGTACCATGCTCAACTTGTTTCTCCGTGCAGTGGCCTTGTTTGTCAAGGTTCATGTTTTGGAGTTATAGAGTTTAGAGGGGGTTGTAACTAGAAAGTGACTGGGGCCCCTGCCCCGGCCCTGGCTAAAAATGAGACTTTTTGCAAAACTGGCCAAGGCAAAATTATAAGATTTAACAGGGGTTGATAGCCAAGGCTAGAAAAAAGTTTACAATTCTTTATATATTATAATTTTATACTTACATTTACTATCTAATAAATACTGACATATATTTATATATATATTTAAACTCGAATTTACTTCCAACAAGGTTGCAAGCAACCACTATTAAGTTATGAGTTACTTTAAAATAGAGGATAGATTAAAAAGCTAGGAAATGGTTATCTGAAGACTTAAAAATTGTAGGTTATTTAAAAATAAAAAACATGAAGATGGATTAATAAAAGTTTTTATAGCATGAAGGGCCAGATACAATAAAAGGATGCAACTTTTTGAATAAGAAGCCATGCAAGAATGAGTTTTGGTTTATTGTAATAGAGATGATAGCTCGCTTGAGCATTAACCATGATTAGAGAAACAGCATAAAAGAGGAAGGCTAAATCCTGATAATGATGATAATGATAATTATGATGATCATGTTGATCATAATGATGTTTATATATGCATATATATACAAAATATAACATGAATTTTGAAAAAAAAAAAAATTAAGGATGTATAAATGTTTATGCCCAGCCAAGGTATAATTTTTATAAAACCCAGTTCTGGCCCCAACCCCGGTCATTCACTAGTTGTAACCACAACTAAAAGTAGCCTCCTTGACTGCAGTGGACTTCATGGCCTTGGGGAGGTGAATTAAAATTAAAAAAAAAATATGTAGAAATGACCATTCTTTGTCAGACAAAAAAACTTTAATTGTTTGTTCTTCATTAAATGAACTGATGTTTTCCAGCAATTGTGCCATTAAAAAAAAAAGTTTAGTTTTTATGATCTTTTAAACAAACTTTTTAGAAATATTTTCATAAATTATGATTACTAATTGTTTAAAACGCTGATAAACTTTTGCTTTATTTGACTGCCAGATTCATAGTTTTGAAAACACTTTTCCTGATATTATTAGGGACCCATATTAATGATTTGCCAGACAACATTGTACACTATATAAAACTTTATGCCAATGATGGTAAAATTATTGGAGTCATCAATTAGCCGCAAGATTCCACCCTTTTTCAAGCTGACATAGATAAAATAGTTGACTGGTCACACATGTGGCTAATGCCTTTTAACACCGATAAATGCAGAGTTATGCATGTGGGACATATTAACAAGTCAACACACTCATACACAATGAAACAGTCAGATGGAAACTGTTGTACATTGAAAGAAACAATAGTTAAACAAGACCTTGGGATTATTGTTTCTGATGACTTAAAGGTCAAAACTCAAGTCAAAACAGCAGTCTCAATTGGAAACCAAATGCTTAATCGTCTCAAAAAAGCTTTTTGTAGCTGCAGACTAGTTTTATGGAAAACACTGTACCTGCATACATTCGTCCACATTTAGATTTTGCAGTACAGGTTTGGTCTCCTCATCAAAAAAAAGATAATAGAAAAAGTCTAAAGACGTGTAGCGAAAACAATATCTGAGATAAAACATCTATCATATGAAAAAAGATTACAAATGCTGAAACTAACATCACTTAAGGATCGCAGGAAGAAAGGTAACCTAATCCAACAGTTCAAATTTACTCACCAGATTGATGAAGTCAACTTTGATTTTCCTCAAACCCTACTGAATTCAACAACAAATTATTATCTCCATGGACATAATCTGCAACTTTTGCCTCAACTAATTAAAGGTTGCAATGAACGAGAAAATTTTTTTACATACAGTAACAAAACACTGGAACGCTCTTTCACACCTATCAGTTGACTCACCTTCTGTACATTTCTTTAAAAAAATCATATCATAGCTTTCTTGACCAGCTGTTTTGTGCAGCTTATCTGTGTCAACATAGAAAAGCCTGATGTAGCTCTTCTTCATTGGTTTAGATTACATTTATGCTACAATATGTACATAGAATTGTTTTTGTATTCTTCAATATAAACATTTTAGGACATGGGTTATTCAATGTACACTTGTATTTATATAGACTTTATACTAACTTTAAAATAAATAAAATAAATAAATAAAAAATATTTTTTTGGTAGTTATTTTAATAAATAAAGCCTGGGAACCAATACCAAATAGGTATTTTTTTAATATAAATTTATTGTTAACTTATAGATTGAGAAGAAAGGTAGCCAAAGTTAATCAGTCACAAACTTACAAAATTCATTTAACAGAAATAATTTTGCAATAAAATATAAAATAATGCAATAAAAACAAAGTTTAAAAAAAAATAAAAAAAAATTTATTATGATAAAAGAATTATGCTGACTTTGCTGGAGCACTTTTTAAAACTATTTTATAAAGTATTTTTGTATAAAATATGCCAACTGAACAATTTAAAATTAAAAAAAGCATTTAATTATCTGAAAAAAAGGAAAAACTTTATGTTAAACTACCTTATTATAAATCTATTTATTCTATTCTATATTTTTAATATATATTACATTATAAATCTACTTCTAAATCTAGAAAAAAAAAAAAAAGCTTTTATATTGCTTTAATTTGTATTTCCAATAAGAAGTTTAAATTTTTGTTACTGACTCCAACTCTGCAATAAGTTCAAAAGGTGAAGATTTTTCTTTCTTTGTCAACAAATTCCTTTTTTTTTGAATGTAATTGTTACAAATATCGTAAGCCAAACCTAGAGAAATTAATACCATTACACCTATAGCTGAACCAATAAATGCTCTAGAGGATAATAACTCATCTAATTTATACAACTCCAGATTTTTAGTGGGTGGATTCTTATTGTACATTTTAATGCTTTGGTCTACAAACCTCTTGGCATAGTTATTAAAGCAATCAGAGTAATTGTTTTTTTTCTCATCAAAATTAGTTGGCGAGTACAAATATACAAAAATGTTAGCAGGTAGTAAAGTTGTTACAATTAGATTTTTATCAATGATGTCATCATAGTACCACGCAGCAATATCAGGGTTAATCAAGCATGCATCACTCAGCCCATATTGTACTGACTCAAAAACATCTTTATAACTAGGTTTTGGAAAGATATTGCTCGCTTGTATACTATTTGCAAATTGGTTCTCAAAAGAATCTTGAAAAACAGAAATTTTTTTGTCAAGCAAAACATAGCTGCCTGTCACTGTTTCAACAACCAAAGAAGTCAGTATAGAGTAAAACACCATTCCAACAAACAACCAAAGTACAGCTATAAAACGACCAAATAATGTGTTAGGAACTACATCACCATAACCTATTGTCGTGAGAGTAATGAAAGCCCACCATAAACCAGAAACAAAACTAAGATTTCCATCGGGATTTCTCAACTGTTCAACTATACTTAAACTCAAACCAAAGATAATACATAACAAGCCAACAATAAGCAAAACCAGCAAAGATCGATTACATGCCACCATTAATTTATAATGCAGCTGTAAAGATTCCTTTCGAACAACAACAGCAATTTGAGTAAGAACTTTAATTGAATAAACATTAGTAGCATTGTTGCTGTAATCCAAATAATATGGTGAAATAAATGGGCCCCAGATTGTATTTTTTTCAATATACACACCATTGACAAACTTTTTTGAAAACGAATTCCAATCATTTAGTGGCGGGTTATACTTAATCAAAACCTCGTTTTTTTGCAAACAGTATGATTCAAAAGCAGAATACATACTTGGAATTATACCAACAACTGTATTAGTTGTATTGTTGTCTAAATATATATAAGGTTTTAGCTCCCAGTATGTCAAACTATACATTGGTGCTTGTTCACAATGAAATGTTCTCATCATTCCAAGCAGCATGTTTACAAAAACCATATTAAAAATCATTACACTGACAGTTTTTGTATTAAAATAAAAAAGAAATCAATCTAAATAAATAAATACAAGTTTAAGTAAGTAAAATAACTTTTTTTTTTCAACTTTTATTTATTATTTATTGCAATAACTTATAACAATAAATATAACAATGAATGCTTAAATGTATTTATAAATTATGCTAAAAATTACATATGTTTAGAGAACTTATATACTATAAATTTCTATTATACACTAATGTTAACAAAATTCAAAGGGAGAGAAATGAAATAATGAAACATGGACTCATTAAAATATAGAAATTAAGCTAGAAATGAGACTTTGTTTTAATATTTTTTTCTTAGCCAATTGTTTTGTATTCATTTTGTGACCAATCTTTTTTTTATATTACAAACCAATTAGGTGTTATTTAAAAATAAAAACATGCAAACAATAATAAAAACTAAGAAAAATGAAATTGTTAAAGATGAAGCCAAACAAATTCTGTAAATAAGATCAAACTGCAGACAACTTTCTGAGAGAGTTTTTACATAAGTTACATAAGAATTAATTAATAATAACTACTAGAAAGTAATCCAACTAAATTATGCATAATTATCCAACTAAATTATGCATAGATTTTTTAAAATACATAATGGACATGGTAACACCTCAGCTAGAACAAAAGTTAAATATTTAAATTTGAAAAAAAAAAAAAATCATGTAATTTTTATAAGTTCATGAAGAAATGAAGCAAACTTCTCAATACTTATATGTATTGTAAAAATGCATGACAAGATAAAACAAATAAGTTAATATTCATGTTACCTAATACCACTAGAAGTTTTCAAGGGCCAATCTTATTGACAAATTTTACTTAAGAGACAGTTAAGTTCATAATAAAAATGTTTAATATCTACTTAACATTTAAAAACTAAATAAATTGTTTACACATAACAGATAAGAATTTCTAATATATAAAACTTTTTGACTGAAAAGGTTTAAGTGTGAAATTTTTTTTCAGTTAAAAAATTATTACTTTGAATTTAAACAATTAACTTTTAAAGGTCAAAATATTCAATTATATTTACTGTATATAAAATTTTACAAAACAGTATAATTAAGGTGGTTCAAAGTTTTTTTTAAATTTGCTAAAGTTTAAAATAATTTGTTTTATAAAAAAATTTTTTTTACATTGTTTATACTCATATAATTATACCAATATAGATGAACATTCAAAAAAAAAAAAAATAATGATAATAATAATAATAAAAAAAAAATAATGATAATAATAATAATAAAAAAAAAATAATGATAATAATAATAATAAAAAAAAAATAATGATAATAATAATAATAAAAAAAAAATAATGATAATAATAATAATAAAAAAAAAATAATGATAATAATAATAATAATAAAAAAATAATGATAATAATAATAATAAAAAAAAAATAAAAGAGTAACATCAGAAATCAAATTCCTTTGGAATATTGAAAATTGCAACAATCTATAAAAACAAAAAAAAGGTTAGCATAACTTTTTTTTTAATAATTAAACGGTCTACATTTTTCAAATAAATTTTTAAAAAGGTTATTGACATGTAACTGAATAAACAGCATTTATATTTTTTAATAATTCAATAATAAAAATTCAACAAATAAACAAATATAACTCAAATGAAGAATATAGGTATTAAACTGAGTTAAAGCATTTTACTCTTAGCAAAGTTGATAAACAAAAAAACATATATTTTATATTTTATTAGTAAACAAAAAATATAGAAATATTTATAATAAGTAAACATTATATAAATAATAAATTTTAAATTTATTTAAAAAGTAAACAAAATATAACATCTTAACAAGACAAAAAACTTGACAAATTATAATTACTAATTAAAAAGAGAAGTCTCTATTGTACTCTCATCAAGAAAAGGTGTTTGAACACTACTTTGTTTGCTCATACCACCACGCACCCACAATTCAAATATTAAGCCAAAGCTTATAAAAACAAATAATAAACCAACTATAATTTGTTAAACTACCTTATTATAAATCTATTTATTCTATTCTATATTTTTAATATATATTACATTATAAATCTACTTCTAAATCTAGAAAAAAAAAAAAAAGCTTTTATATTGCTTTAATTTGTATTTCCAATAAGAAGTTTAAATTTTTGTTACTGACTCCAACTCTGCAATAAGTTCAAAAGGTGAAGATTTTTCTTTCTTTGTCAACAAATTCCTTTTTTTTTGAATGTAATTGTTACAAATATCGTAAGCCAAACCTAGAGAAATTAATACCATTACACCTATAGCTGAACCAATAAATGCTCTAGAGGATAATAACTCATCTAATTTATACAACTCCAGATTTTTAGTGGGTGGATTCTTATTGTACATTTTAATGCTTTGGTCTACAAACCTCTTGGCATAGTTATTAAAGCAATCAGAGTAATTGTTTTTTTTCTCATCAAAATTAGTTGGCGAGTACAAATATACAAAAATGTTAGCAGGTAGTAAAGTTGTTACAATTAGATTTTTATCAATGATGTCATCATAGTACCACGCAGCAATATCAGGGTTAATCAAGCATGCATCACTCAGCCCATATTGTACTGACTCAAAAACATCTTTATAACTAGGTTTTGGAAAGATATTGCTCGCTTGTATACTATTTGCAAATTGGTTCTCAAAAGAATCTTGAAAAACAGAAATTTTTTTGTCAAGCAAAACATAGCTGCCTGTCACTGTTTCAACAACCAAAGAAGTCAGTATAGAGTAAAACACCATTCCAACAAACAACCAAAGTACAGCTATAAAACGACCAAATAATGTGTTAGGAACTACATCACCATAACCTATTGTCGTGAGAGTAATGAAAGCCCACCATAAACCAGAAACAAAACTAAGATTTCCATCGGGATTTCTCAACTGTTCAACTATACTTAAACTCAAACCAAAGATAATACATAACAAGCCAACAATAAGCAAAACCAGCAAAGATCGATTACATGCCACCATTAATTTATAATGCAGCTGTAAAGATTCCTTTCGAACAACAACAGCAATTTGAGTAAGAACTTTAATTGAATAAACATTAGTAGCATTGTTGCTGTAATCCAAATAATATGGTGAAATAAATGGGCCCCAGATTGTATTTTTTTCAATATACACACCATTGACAAACTTTTTTGAAAACGAATTCCAATCATTTAGTGGCGGGTTATACTTAATCAAAACCTCGTTTTTTTGCAAACAGTATGATTCAAAAGCAGAATACATACTTGGAATTATACCAACAACTGTATTAGTTGTATTGTTGTCTAAATATATATAAGGTTTTAGCTCCCAGTATGTCAAACTATACATTGGTGCTTGTTCACAATGAAATGTTCTCATCATTCCAAGCAGCATGTTTACAAAAACCATATTAAAAATCATTACACTGACAGTTTTTGTATTAAAATAAAAAAGAAATCAATCTAAATAAATAAATACAAGTTTAAGTAAGTAAAATAACTTTTTTTTTTCAACTTTTATTTATTATTTATTGCAATAACTTATAACAATAAATATAACAATGAATGCTTAAATGTATTTATAAATTATGCTAAAAATTACATATGTTTAGAGAACTTATATACTATAAATTTCTATTATACACTAATGTTAACAAAATTCAAAGGGAGAGAAATGAAATAATGAAACATGGACTCATTAAAATATAGAAATTAAGCTAGAAATGAGACTTTGTTTTAATATTTTTTTCTTAGCCAATTGTTTTGTATTCATTTTGTGACCAATCTTTTTTTTATATTACAAACCAATTAGGTGTTATTTAAAAATAAAAACATGCAAACAATAATAAAAACTAAGAAAAATGAAATTGTTAAAGATGAAGCCAAACAAATTCTGTAAATAAGATCAAACTGCAGACAACTTTCTGAGAGAGTTTTTACATAAGTTACATAAGAATTAATTAATAATAACTACTAGAAAGTAATCCAACTAAATTATGCATAATTATCCAACTAAATTATGCATAGATTTTTTAAAATACATAATGGACATGGTAACACCTCAGCTAGAACAAAAGTTAAATATTTAAATTTGAAAAAAAAAAAAAAATCATGTAATTTTTATAAGTTCATGAAGAAATGAAGCAAACTTCTCAATACTTATATGTATTGTAAAAATGCATGACAAGATAAAACAAATAAGTTAATATTCATGTTACCTAATACCACTAGAAGTTTTCAAGGGCCAATCTTATTGACAAATTTTACTTAAGAGACAGTTAAGTTCATAATAAAAATGTTTAATATCTACTTAACATTTAAAAACTAAATAAATTGTTTACACATAACAGATAAGAATTTCTAATATATAAAACTTTTTGACTGAAAAGGTTTAAGTGTGAAATTTTTTTTCAGTTAAAAAATTATTACTTTGAATTTAAACAATTAACTTTTAAAGGTCAAAATATTCAATTATATTTACTGTATATAAAATTTTACAAAACAGTATAATTAAGGTGGTTCAAAGTTTTTTTTAAATTTGCTAAAGTTTAAAATAATTTGTTTTATAAAAAAATTTTTTTTACATTGTTTATACTCATATAATTATACCAATATAGATGAACATTCAAAAAAAAAAAAAATAATGATAATAATAATAATAAAAAAAAAATAATGATAATAATAATAATAAAAAAAAAATAATGATAATAATAATAATAAAAAAAAAATAATGATAATAATAATAATAAAAAAAAAATAATGATAATAATAATAATAAAAAAAAAATAATGATAATAATAATAATAATAAAAAAATAATGATAATAATAATAATAAAAAAAAAATAAAAGAGTAACATCAGAAATCAAATTCCTTTGGAATATTGAAAATTGCAACAATCTATAAAAACAAAAAAAAGGTTAGCATAACTTTTTTTTTAATAATTAAACGGTCTACATTTTTCAAATAAATTTTTAAAAAGGTTATTGACATGTAACTGAATAAACAGCATTTATATTTTTTAATAATTCAATAATAAAAATTCAACAAATAAACAAATATAACTCAAATGAAGAATATAGGTATTAAACTGAGTTAAAGCATTTTACTCTTAGCAAAGTTGATAAACAAAAAAACATATATTTTATATTTTATTAGTAAACAAAAAATATAGAAATATTTATAATAAGTAAACATTATATAAATAATAAATTTTAAATTTATTTAAAAAGTAAACAAAATATAACATCTTAACAAGACAAAAAACTTGACAAATTATAATTACTAATTAAAAAGAGAAGTCTCTATTGTACTCTCATCAAGAAAAGGTGTTTGAACACTACTTTGTTTGCTCATACCACCACGCACCCACAATTCAAATATTAAGCCAAAGCTTATAAAAACAAATAATAAACCAACTATAATTTGGTATAATATATTTTTCTGAAACATATCTGAAATTGAGTCAACATATAATGTCTCAGTGTGACAAGTTCTTCGAAAATGCTTAATAGATGAGGCATAAACTTGTTCATCCTTTTCAAACATACAATTAAATACATTTTTAGCTGCAGCAGATAAGTTCATGGAAATATGAGCATTTATGTATAAAGATGCAGGCAATGTATTTATAACACGCAGTGGAATATCTTGACTATCATTCTCAATGTCTTTTTGAAGCCATGCAGCAACATCATCATTAATTAGAGCAGCAAACACTTGACCGTTTCGAACCATTTTTAATGCAGCTTCATATGACTCAGCAGGCACTACCACACCACCATAAACATCTCTAGCCACTTTTAATTCATAGGAACTTTCAAGAACAGCAACTGTTTTTTCATATATATTTAAATCGTTAACCCCTTCAATAACTTCAGTGACTGTTGCAGTTACAAGACAAGCAATAATAACACCTAAAAACAACCATATTGATGCAATTATTTTTCCAGGTATTGATATAGGCACAACATCACCATACCCAACAGTAGTCATAGAGACTAAGCTCCACCAAAAACCAGTACCTACCCCTTTCACAAAAAATCTTGAAAACTGTTGGTTACATGAAAATTCTGCGATCCATATGAGAACTCCAAATATTACTGCTAACAACAAAACAAGAAGCAGAATTTGACGACAACTCATAATCCCAAGCAACATTTTATTTGGTAAAGAAATAACATAACGAGGCACAATGACTGCAATTTTTTCCGATTTAATAATTACAAAAGAACGCTGACCTCTTAAAGATCCATATTCTTTTCTTTCTAATTCTTTATCATCTACGTAAGAGTCATCTGGAAACCATACAGACTTTTGTTGAGTGATACCTGCAAGTTCAAACTCTCCATATTTCTTTTTGGAATACAAAATACTTAGGAATTCTTTTCTTGAGGATAAAAGTTTTGTAAAGTTCATTATGTTAATACTTTCATTGCCACAATGAATTTGAGCCTCACTAAATATTCTTGGAATCATGCCATCTATTTTCCCATCATTATTTCTAAATATGAATGGTTTGAGCTCCCAAAATACACTATCAAGTAAACTTTCTGAACATGAAGAAGTTACAAAAACAAACAAAAATGTTTTTAGAACTATAAGAGCATTAAATAACATTATGTGCACTTTATAGACTTTTTAAAACATTATATGTCCTTAAAAAACAATATGTGTACATAACAACCTTGACAACTTTTAAAAATTTTATAAAAAATAATTTTAATAATGAATCACAATTATAAAAAAGAAGAAATCACAATATTGACTAAAACAATTATTATTAGAAATTTATTTTTTCCTTTATATTAAAAATAAAAAGTATTATATTGTTATTATTATATAATAACAATAACAATATAATACTTTTATTTGTTATATTTATTTGCTTATTAAAAACAAATTATTTTTCTAAAATGAAACTTTTTAATACAATGTCTAACATTTGAATTTTTTTTATGAATAATCCAAATCAAAACAGTTAACAATAAAATATTGATTAACAGTTGTATAACTGTATAAAACTCCTTATTTTTTAAACAGTCTGATTTTATTTAGTAGAAAAAAAAGTAATATAGTAAACATTCAGTATAATATAAAAATATCTCATCTGACTTTGTACCATAAAACAGTTTTTTTTTTTTTAATTTTAAATTCTTAATATTTATATATTCTATATTTTTTATTCTAACTTCTTTTTAATTCCAAATCTTCATTATTAACCACAAAAATAACATGATTAGAAATATAATTGAAAATAAAATAATAAAAATTAAATTAAAATAATTCATAAATAAAATTTATTTCTTATATATAAGTCTTTTTATGGATAAAATTTACTAATCATATACAAGTTTTTTTTTAAACTTAAATTTATTACAAAAATATTTATTGAACTGCAATTAGAATACAAATTTAAATACAATTAGAAACAATCAACACCAACCTTGGTTGTTTTACTTTCTTTTGTTATGGTTGGAAAATCATGAACAAGTCTTTGAAATAAACATGTAGAAAGCTTTGTTTGCTTGCTCGAAAGTGGGTCCCAAACGTCACGCATTATCACTATAAATTTAATTTATTATCATATCACCTTTTATTATACTAGAGACATAATTAAAGCATTAATATAACTTGAAATATTAATGCTTTAATTAAAGCATTAAATAAACTCCAAAAATATAATATGAGGTTACGATTGAATTGACCTGTTAAGGTGACATATTAAAACTTAACTAAAATTTTGAGTTCGATGTATTGATTTTAATAATAATAGTTAATTTAATGGTTAATTAAAATACAAACACAAACACAAATTACTACTTTAAACAAATTACTACTAATTTAATACTAGTTGTTTGCCTAAAACCAAACTGAACTCAGTCAATACATGCCACAGAAAACAATTATCATTTTTATCTACATATGTAATATATATATTTTTTATTTTAATGTTTTTTTTTTTTAATTCTTATGGGTTTAATGTTTTATAAATGCATGAGCGTTATGAAAAATTAATTAAAATATTTAAATACACTTTATCTGCACATATTCACTAATGTTTAATGTTCACAATAAAAGAGAAAATCATTAAACCAAGTCTTGAAAATATTAAACAATTATTAAACAATTATCAGTATCAGTATAATTCAAAACAATTATATATATATATATATATATAAAACAATAAAATAGATATACTAATTAGCAACTGATTAATGTTCTTTCGTGAGTTAATGGCAAGAAAGAGTTGCAACACTTTTATTATAAGAAAATGTGAACAAAAGTGTATGCAAATATCTAACTTATGCAAACTTCAAATTATGTTATGATAAAAATTACATCAAGCTTTACAGTTTTACAGAAAAATTGCATTGTGGCAATATATCTTTAATTTTGATTTATAGCATTTATTTGCTGTATTATAAAGTTATACCATCTTTTATTTTTAAATAGTGTTGAAAATTATTAGGTTAGTATGCCTTAGTGGCCTTAGCTTGTTGTGCTTTTAATTTGCATCATGTGGGTTCAAATCCTTTTGCTGGCACGTTTCTTTTTTTTACATAATCTTTTCCAATTGAATTGAAAATTGCATTGTTGCAATATCTTCTTAATTTTGATTTAGAGCATTTATTTGCTGTATTATAAAATTATACTATCTTTCATTTATTAAATAATGTTAAAAATTACTAGATTAGTATGCCTTAGTGGTCGATAGGGTTAGCTCACTGCATGGTTGGAAAAAAAACCCAACCCAAAAAAACCCACCTTAAAAAAACCCAATGAAACCCAAAAAAATTTCGGTTTTTTTAAAATTCTATTTTACAACTGATAAGTCATTTTAGCTTCTACTGTAAATACACTTGTATAAACTGAATTTATATACAACGTTCACAATAGGGCATGGAAACCGGTAATGAGAAACCGGTTTTTACAGGTAATTTTTATTCCCAAAAATTACAGTTACCGGTTTTTTCTCAATCTATTACCGCGGTTTTAAAAATGATATTTTGTTAATTAAATAATTTGGTATTTTGCTTTCATTTTAATTTGGCAACTCCTAAAAGACGCAACACAGTGAGAGAAAGCGGTTCTTTGATGAAAAAGCAATAAACACGAAGATGACCTTCGTTGCAGGAAACAATAATTCCGAGGTATGGAAGCACTTCTTACACAGCAAGGATCTGCAGCTGGCGAAGTGCAAAACTTGTAGCAAAGAAATCAAGTGCAAAGGTGGATCTACCAGTGGTATAAGATCTAATCTCAAATTAATGCATCATATCGAGGCCGATGCTATGAAACAAGTATCAGCTAAAGTTGAACAAAAAGTTGGAAAAATTGATCACTTCTTCGTGACCCAAAAAGATTCCTTGGCAGTTGTCTTGTTCGAGTTAGTTGCCATTGATGGATTACCAATTCGAGTACTGGCAAAAAGTCAACATTTAACAGCGGCATTGGGAGCTCAAGGATACCACTTGCCAAAAGATGCAAAATCGATCAAAGCAATTATTATGAAGCACTGTCTTGAGGTTAAAGACATTTATAAAAAGCAGTTTGAAAAAATGAAGAAAGACAAAATTTGTTTTAGCATTACTCTTGATGAATACACATCATATGTAAGAGAAGGTTTATTAATATCAATGTTCATGTCAAGAATCGGCATTGGAATTTGGGAATGGTAAGAATTTTTGGCTCAATGCCAGCGGTGACCATTGTTAGAGAAAAGCTAAAAGAATTTGAAATTTTTCTGGACTCTGATATTGTGGCAGCTACAACTGATGGAGCTGCTGTAATGAAAAAATTCGGAAAAGCTATTTTACCAACCCATCAATTGTGTTTGGCACATGGCATCCACTTAGCAGTCTGTGATGTTTTATACAAAACAACTCCGGTCCAAGAAGTCATTCCTGATCTTGATGAAGAAAAAGATTTTGCACTTGATGATATTTCCATCTCTGATGACAGCGATTACAAAGATGAAGAAGGTGTTGGATTACAGGTAAGTATTATATATAATTATTCAAAAGTATAAGGCATCTAAATAAGATTATTTTTATTAAAAAAATCATCTTAATTACTGATACTTTCAGGTAGTAATTGAAGATGATCAACCCCCTGAAGTCCGTCAAGGTCTGAGACATTATTTTAAAAGTAAGATGTTGTGTACGCCTGTTTTGCAAGTCCCCTGTCAAAAACGATGGTATTCTTCAAAAGCACGTTCTAGCTGAGTTTAAAAAAGAATTATTACTTATGCTTGACTCAAAAACTAGGTGAAACAGTTTGGTGGACATGATGTCTCAATTTGTTAAGCTAAAGAAGCCTATCAAGATGTCCTTGATCAAAATTTCTAGTGAAATAAGCTTCTCCGATGAAGAATTTAACACATTTGAAGAATTGATTGCAGCCCTAGAACCAGTAAAAGTGGGAACAGAAGCTTTATGTAGACGAGATGCAACATTGATTTTAAGTGATCAGATTCTGAAGTTTATTTGCCTTAAATTAAGCATGCAGAGTTCAACTTTCAGCAAAGAGTTATTAGAAATGTTAGTCAAAAGAATAAAGGAAAGAAGAAGTCCTGATATAATAAATCTATTGATTTATTTAAACGATTCAGAGGCCTTGGACAAGCAAGGGCAAAGTACGGATGTCTTTGACACTCCACAAATGAAACGAAATGCCCTTGCAAATACTGCTGCCAAATTATTCTGTCGTATGTTTGAGGAGAGCTACGAAGATGAAGATAAATCGGAAGAAGAATGTCAGAAATACCCAATATTGATGAAGGACAATCTTCCTTGGCAGAACAATTTGAACAGTCTATCAAGGATGCTCTGAAGTGTCCCTCTAGTTCAGAGAGGATGAGAGTGGGCATTAGTTCCAAATCACTGTTGAAGAAAATGGCCGTTTTTGAGCTGACAAAAACTCTCACAAACAACTTAGAAATGCTGTATAATGCATTGATGGGTATACCAGTAACTAGTGTTGAAGCTGAACGTATATAACGTATATATATAAACTTCTAGAGAGGATTCTATGATCGTCAGATCCGTCAAGAAGGATCCTTGGATATCATCAGTCGAGATACAAAAGCAATTAGAGCTGCCTGTATCGGACCAAACAATCAGACGACGTGCTGTTGAAGCCGGATTGTTTTCTTGACGCCCTGCAACCGCTGATTTCACTAAAAAACCAGAAGAAAAGACTCCTGTTTGCTACATCTCATATTGACTGGAATGTGCAGAAATGGCGAACTGTCCTGTTCAGTGATGAATCGAAGTTCAACATCATTGGGAGCAACGGCATTTGCTGTGTAAGTCAACTGGCTGGAAAACGCCTCGATTTACGTCACTGCCATAAAACCGTGAAACATTGCGGAGGCAATGTAATGGTCTGGGGGTGTTTTTCTGCTAACGGTCTAGGTCCAATACATCGAAAGGATGGAATAATGGACCATTTCATCTACAAAAATATCCTGAAAGATGTTATGTTACCTCATGCTGAATTGAATATGCCAATAAAATGGGTTTTTCAACAAGACAACGATCTGAAACACTGCAAAAGTAGTCAAGCAGTGGTTTCAAGGCAACCACATATCAGTGATGGATTGGCCACCTCAATCTCTGGATCTCAACCCTATCGAGAACCTGTGGGAGATCGTCAACTGCAGAATTAATTGTGAAGGTGTTCGTAATAAGGATCAACTGTTTGAACAAATCCAAAAGGCCTGGGCAGCGATTCCACAAAGTTTCATTGATCACCTGATCGAATCTATGACTCGAAGATGCAAGGCTGTGATTGACAACAAAGGATTCGCCACGAAATATTGATAGCGAAATACAGCTTGGTCAACATTTTGTCGAGTTGCACTTGTTTTGTTTAGAAGGAAATCAACTTTTTTTAATACTTTTGATTAATTTATTAATTTTCGTGTACAAATAATGAACTTTGTGATGAATAAAACTTGAAGAACTTTGTCTCTAAACAGTTACATAAGTATTTCTCTAAATTGAAAAAATGCAGCACTTTTATATAAAGAAACTAAATTAGTATTATTTGGTTGCACTCGTTTTGTCCGATACTGTACATATATATATATATATATATATATATATATATATATATATATATATATATATATATATATATATATATATATATATATATATATATATATATATATATACAGTTGTGGCCAAAAGTCTGTTGTATTTGTGTTTTTTTAACAAATTTAAAGTTTGAATGGACACAGTGTCTCATATATACATATATATATCTCAGTATATACATATATATATATATATATATACATATATATATATATATATATATATATATATATATATATATATATATATATATATATATATGTATATATATATATATGTATATATATATATATATATATATACAGTTGTGGCCAAAAGTCTGTTGTATTTGTGTTTTTTTAACAAATTTAAAGTTTGAATGGACACAGTGTCTCTAAAACATCTTACAGTTTATCAAAATATTGTTTAAAATTACATAACAGTAATATAGTTCAGTTTTACATATCACTTATATCTGCTACACTGTCCCTTAATCTTAATTACTTCAGCAAATCTCGCAGGCATAGAATAACGAGATTTTTACAAACATCAACAGTTATGTCTGTGGACCACACATGTGTAATGATGGCACGAAGATCATCTAAATTTGATGGTTTCTCTTTATCAATTTTTAGTTTCATTATATGCCACAAGTTTTCGATGGGGTTAAGGTCTAGGCTCTGCCCCGGTCAAGGACCTAGAACCTCAACTCCATGATCTCGAAGCCAGTTTTTCACTAAAGCTGCTTGATGGCAGGGAGCACCATCATGCATAAACAGTTTGCGATTGTGAATCTGCATAACTGTCAAAAGCTTTTCATCCAGTATGGTAATATATTTCTGTGCATTTATAGTAGTATTTTGTGGGAAAAAGTAGAGGGAGCCTCAGCCAGACGCTGAGAAGTTGCCTTAAACGATCAAGTATGCTGCATGTTTAACAGTTCGTATGCAAAACTTTGAATAAAATCTTTTATTGGCAGGGCGCCAAACATATCTTGGTGCTGCAGAAAACAACTTTACAAGGTTACTTACGTCACTAAACAATACTTCATTCCACATTTCACTAGTGTAATGTTTGAACTTCCTACAAAAAAGTAATTTATCACGAACGCTCTTCTTCGATAACAGCGATTTTTGTGCAGGTCAGTACGCTTTTAGATTAAAAGTGTCACTTAAGCGTTGTCGAATGGCTCTTGCACTAACTCTGTGTTGCAATTGACTGGCTGTGGCAAAGGATGATATCATTGGGTTCTTCAACACGTGTCGTTAAATCACTCAATCTGTAACAGGAGTTGTAACCTTAGGGTGTCCGGTTCACTGTTTTGATTTCACATCACCTGTCTCTTGCTAACATTTCATTGTCAATAACATAACTTGCTGGGAAACATTAAGATGTTGTGCCACACCTGCTTGTGTTAAACCCGAGTTAACTAACGCAACAATCTGACCACATTTATTAGGTGAAAATTCCATTTTTGGTATGAAATTATTGATCTAAAGTAAACAAAGAACACAGCATAAATAAAGTAGAAATGAAACTATTTTATTTTTTAAATAAAAGATTACCTCAATAAGTTCAACCAATAAAAGCTACAGCTTTTTGGTTCGTTTCTAGGCTTTCAACAAGCTTGAAACAGCAACATGACGCAAAATGCAGTTATATTTGAGCATACAACAGACTTTTGGCTACAACTGTATATATATATATATATATATATATATATATATATATATATATATATATATATATATATATATATATATATATATATATATACATATATATATATATATATATATATATATATATATATATATATATATATATATATATATATATATATGTATATATATATATATATGTATATATATATATATATATATGTATATATATATATATATATATATATATATATATATATATATATATATATATATATATATATATATATATATATATGTATTTATTGAAATTGTTTTAAAGACCATAAAAAGTTTAAAATCTTTTTTTTATAAAGTTTTATTATTTGATAAACCGCCTGTCCCAACCAAGCTCTCAGTCGATGTAGCGGCACTACCTTGTAGCAGCAGGGTATAAGATAGTCAATGTAGTAACACTCTTGTAGCAGCAGACTATAAAATAGTCCATGTAGCAACATCCCTTATAGCACCAGGCTGTAAAATAGTTGACGTAGCATAACTTAAAATAAGACCTAGCATAAAAATAAAAATAAAAAAATTCAGAATGTTTTTACTTAAAAAAACAAATAAACATTTAGTACGTTTTTAAAAAAATTCAGAAAGTTTTAAAAAACATACTAGTCTTTTAATTTGCATTTTTGTGGTTTTTTAATAGACAATAAATTTAATTAGTTTCCTCAATTAAATGAATGTATTTTGACATAATCTGTACTTAATTTTGTCTTGCTAGATGTCATAGAGTAGTTAAGCTATACTTTACTATAGCTTCAAGTGGGAGTACCTTAATTAGACCAAAAAACTATAATGTACAAAATTTGAAAGTCCAATTGTATCTTATTTTAATTTTAATTTTTTTACATTTAATTTACATATAATTCATTATGAAACATAAACTAGGATGAATTTATAAAAAAATTTTATTTGTGAGTATTATTGAAAATTTTTTGTTTGTTTATTTATTGTTATTTTTTAATGAAATATTTATATTACTTTTTTTTATATGATTATTGATAAAAAGATTATTATATTTATGAAATCATGTTACTTGTGTAATTATGTTACACGTGTATTAAATCATTGTTACTTTTTTTTGCAATAATTGTTTTAGTTACATGGTAGGTTGTTACGTTTTGTCAGTACATAACTGTTCGTAACTTTCCTGTCTGTGCATTATATTCAATTGTTGTTTTAAAATTGATATTGGTTTATTATCATATAGTTTTCTTATTATTCTTATAATTTATTGTTATTATTATTATCATTATTGTTTGCGTTATTAATGCTATTTCATGGTATTTACATAACATTAGTTTTTAACTATTTGTAAATGACCTCGATTGTAAGATTTTTTATCGAAAAAAAAAAAAAAATATATATATATATATATATATATATATATATATATATATATATATATATATATATATATATATATATATATATATATTTGGGTGGTGCTAAAAAAAAGTTATTTTAAATATGTCTGCTGACAACACGTAAATGTTTTTTATATAATAAAATAATACTGGATTTAAAAAATTTTTGAGTAAAAAATATTTTTACGGGTGCCACAAGGCCCTTATACATCAAACAGGTTTCTAATATTATAAAAAAAAAAGTTTTTCAAAAGTATGTCATGTTGGGTCTCAAAAGAAGCAAAATTTTATAAAAATTTTAAAAATAACAATTATTTTTAAAAAAAAATTGTTATTTTATAGTTTATTGCAAAATAAATGACCTTTTAAACTAAAAATGAAAAAAGTTTATTTTTTTTTAATTATAATTTCAAAAAAATTTAAATAATAGTTTTTTTTCTAAAATAATTGTTATTTTTAGAATTTTTTTAAAATTTTGCTTCTTTTGAGACCCAACATAATATACTTATGAAAAAAATTTTTTTTAATAATATTAGAAACCTGTTTGATGTATAAGGGCCTTGTGGCACCCGTAAAAATATATTTTATTCAAAAATTTTTTAAATCCAGTATTATTTTATTATATAAAACACATTTAGGGGTTGTCAGCTGACATTTTTAAAATAAGTTGTTTTTACCACCACCCTAATATATATATATATATATATATATATATATATATATATATATATATATATATATATATATATATATATATATATATATATATATATATATATATAATTAATGAATTTTTAAAATGAGTGTTGGTGTAAAACATTTTCCAGCGTATTTTTTTGTATAATGAAACATAAAATTAGATGAACTTAAGTAAATAAAAAACTAAAAAAAAACATGGTTGAAACTTACTTATAAATAGATACGTATATATACTTTTTTTAACTATTAGGGTGCTTAATAACTAACTTAAATATTATTAGGTTCAAGAAAATCAAACAGTCTTATCATAGAGCACAGTATATGAGCATGTAAGTAGAAAGTTCTTGCCTCATCCTTACTAATGTCACTTATCTTGCCTGAGCTGACATTGAATCTTAGATCTCTTGGTTCTAAGGCAGAAGGCTCTAACAGCTCTTACAACTGCGCCATGGCAACATATATTAGTATTAGTAAATTTAGTTACACACAAAATATTTTTATTATCATCTTTGCATAAAACATCTCATTTAATGCTAGCAACAATATTAAACACCGAAAAAATGAGATAACTATAATAACTTTAAGACTGCATTTTCATTTTACAGTTTCACTTGACTTTTGAAAATAAGAGTTTGTGCTTTGTTGCATAACAACATAATCTGGTAGTGAATTCTATGTAGAAGCAACTCTTTTGTTAAAGAAATGATATTATTGAGCACAGTTCTTAGTAACTTCTTTGTGGAATTGAAAATGTTGGTCAGCTTAAGAAACCTTTATAGGATCTTTGTACCAGACTACTTTATCATAAAAATTCTCTAGTTTATATCTTTGAATTTGATCTCCCTGTTTGCATCAAATCAAAATTCCTAAGAATAAATAAGAATACTTTACACTCACTTTCTATGAGTTGCATTTGCCATAATTTTGTTCATTCTGAAATCCAATTGATACCACTCTAGAGTCATTCACTTTCTTTTTTGTTTTCAATTATGGCAAATCTTGCATAAGTATATTTGTCAAGTAAGTATATTTTGTCTTTTCAACAGCATTGAATATATTTGGGGCAGATTTGGGTGCTGCCCAAATTCCACTATAAACTACTTGACATAATTTATATTATATTTTTGGAATATATATATATATATATACATATATATATATATATATATATATATATATATATATATATATATATATATATATATATATATATATATATATATATATATATAATAAATTAATTAAGACATGTACCAGAAAAAATCTGCGCGGACATTTTAAAGGATATTTATTTAACTATTGTATTTCGATATTGAATGTTATATATATTTTAAAAGTACATATATTAATATTCTTAAATTTCACTTTAGAAAGTTTGTGAAGTTTTGTACATGAGAATGCACGCACTTTACGTTTTACACTCGACATCTGCTTTTGCACAGTCTTTGGCTGGACTTTCTTGGTAGTTCTAATCCATTTAGTTTTGAAATCTTTAATGTTTTCGGCTTCCTTTACATTGAACCTTATTTTTCTTTTGACAAGAGCCCAATATCTTTCAATAGAATGTATTTGGGACAATTTGGTGGGTTGCAGTGTTTTTCAACTAAATCTACTTTATGTTCTCTAAGCCAGTTCAAAGTTGTCCCAGAGTAGTACACGATGCTAAATTGGGCCGAAATAACAGGTTACCCATGTGTGTTCCTAAAAACGACAAAAGACATTTCTTGAGGCATTCTTTTATGTATATTTTGGTGTTAATTGTTCCTGTAGTCACAAAACAAGAGCTTCTTTCACCACATTCACAAATTGCTTGCCAAACTAAGAATTTTTTAGCAAATTCTTGCATTCCAATACATTTATAATTGGAATTCAGTTTCTTGCGATTAATTGTGAATAACATTCGTGTTCTGGAAAAGATCTGAAATATGTAGCACAATAAGTTTCATCGCCAATAATCAAACAAGATTTTTTGGCACATAATTTTTTATAGAGCAGCTTTGAACTACGAATTGCAACATCTTGCTTTTCTTCACGACGAGGAACTTTTTTCTTTTTATAAGATTTATAGCCACAATTGCTCTTTACTCTTTGTATAGTGGTAGCACTTGTTCTAAATTTATTTGCTAAAGTTCGAACAGAAATCTCCTATTTTCTGTCTAAGGCATCTTTCACTTTTTTACCAAGATCTTGTCTAACAAAACATTTTTTTCTTCCACTTCCTGATTTCCTTTTGATTGCACCAGTGTCCTTAAATCATTTCACAATGCATTGCACTGTTCTCAAAGCAATCTGCAACTCTTTAGAAATTATTTTGGTTGATACACCAGGATTTTCAATGAGAAAATGCAAAAATTTTTCTCGCTTATTTTGATTTGATGACATTTCAATTAAAACTAATTGTTTTGATAACAGAGTTGTATAAATTTTGAATAACACTAATACAATGACATTTTAAAACAGTTAGCTATTTAAAATGATGCACGGTTTCCGTAAACACCACATCAGAACAGGAACAGATTTTTTCTGGTACATGTCTTATTGTATTGTAAAAATGTATAAATCCGTTGTACAGTCTTATTGAAATCAAGGATTTATTTTTTTTGTTGGGAGTAAAAATAATTATTCAAACAATTTGAGGCACAAAAATAATAGGTTGATGTTTTAAAGTAAAGCAAATAGTAAGTATTGTAAATATGTTAGGACAAATTCAGAGCTTTCCATTTAAGCATGGTGTCCATATTACACAAAGATATTGTTGAACTAGAAAAGAGCAACCTAAATGATACCGGAAATAAGACATCTTGAGTACAAAAAAAAATTATAAATTTTGGATTTGACCACTTTGGAAACTAGACAGCTAAAAGGTGGCCTGATTCAGCAATTCGGGATATTTAAAAAAATTATTTAGATGTGTTATTAACTTTTTATTATTTAGAAACTGAAATAACTTAATAATTAATTAATATTTACCACCTGTCATAGATATTTTCTGGTGTTCTCAACAGCATTATTTATTAAATATTATATAAAAGTTGTTTTTATTTTTTAAATAGTACTAGAATTTCAATTTAAAACAAAGATAATGTCAACGACTGGTTACTGAAAGTTTTTTTTATCTTTTATATTAAATCATGTGTTTTGACTTTTTTCATTAGTTTAAACATGTGAACAAAACAAA
The DNA here is from genome assembly GCF_038396675.1 of Hydra vulgaris. Classification (NCBI taxonomy): domain Eukaryota; kingdom Metazoa; phylum Cnidaria; class Hydrozoa; order Anthoathecata; family Hydridae; genus Hydra; species Hydra vulgaris. Next base: position 18,622,551 of record NC_088922.1, read on the forward strand.
GATAAGATATTAAAAAGGTTTTATGTGTAAATCTAGTTTTTATTACACTTTATATATACTATTTTATTTATTTATACTTCCCATACTGATTTCTATTTTTTTTTTCTTCATTCATTTGTTCTCTAAATAAATCATCTAAATTAATTTGTTTTTTAGATAAATTTTTCTCTTAATAAATATGTTTATCTCTATATTTTAAATATGTTTATTTCTAAATTTTAAACATGTTTATCTCTATATTTGTTTAAATATAAATTTGTTCTATAAATAAATCATCTAAATAAATTTAAATAAATTTTTTCTCTTAATAAATATGTTTATACAAACAATTTTTCTTTTAATTATAGAAAAGCACACAAAATACTCATAAAAGTACTCATAGTGTCAATCTAACAAAGTGTATAGAATATATAGATAATACATATAACTTTATGACATACTCAATGCAATACATCACACATAGCACATTAATATAATGTATCACTACATGTACTACATCACTACATCAAAACAACACACCTAAAAAAAATGTGTAAAACATGTCACACTCATATATAACAACAGTCCAAACCACTGATTCAAAGCTGATTCTGACCATATGCTAATTCAAAGCTTACCTGTCAGTTTTGGAATTATACTTTTTTCAATAATATTCGGAACTAATTTTATATCATCATCATCAATATCTATATCATCAGGTACATGCCCATATAGAATAAGAGTTTTAAACCAGTTCATTGATTCCAAGTCAATATTGGTTTGTACCTAGAAAAATATTACTGCATTATCAAGAAAGAAAAATTGATTTACAATTTTAAAAGAACATTACTAAAGATAGGTTATACAAAGATTTCAACTAAGTATTTATTGAAAAAATCATGCAAATGTTAATATTATTTAATATTTAGCTGTAACTCAACGCGGTATCACATATTTACCTTTACTTACTATTAATAATATATTTAAAATATTCTAAACTTTTTGAAAAGAAAAACCATTTACAAAAGTATTGAGTTTAAGCCATTCACAACAAAAAAAGTATTGATTTTAGGCCATTCACAACAACAAAAAGTATTGTTTTTAAGCCATTCACAACATAAAAGTATTGTTTTAAGGCATTCACAACATAAAAGTATTGATATTAAGGTTTAAAATAGCTATTTTAAGCTATATTCTGCTAAAAAAGCTTTGAAACTAGAACTATTAACCACCTTAAACTTGCCGTCAGAGCGTGAAGAGCCACGGTCGTAGCTTTGAAAAGAAGTCATTGAAACTATGACTTTACATACAAATGTACAAACAGTAGCTAAATGCAGCTGGTTTGTACATTTTTTTTTTTTAATTGTCATACAACTTAAATATATTAAATATCTTATAATCTTAAAAATTACAAAAAGTACAATTAAAAAAAAGATTTCATTGTTTCATTTTTTATTTTTTTTATTCTATAACCTTTTTAAATTACTTTCAAGAATTTTATGTTTTATTACAAAATCTCAAAAATATATATATAAATATATATATATATTATATATATAGGCTTCGGCAGGAATGGCAAGCTATAGCCCGTGCCCGCCTCCACACCAGTGCAAATCAGTTTACACGGGTGTAATAATGAAATAATGCCCGTGCAAAATATAAATTTTTGGTAAAAATAAAGTTAAACATTTTTATCTTTTTATTAAGTTATTCTTTTAAAAACTTCTCAAATGATATAATTTTGTAAAACTGTTTGTTTTACTTGTTAAGAAACAAAACTATTTCATTCAGGATATGCTAAAAAATTTGTGAAAAAAATAATTTTTGAATATTCTGATGTAAAAATAAAAAATAAAAATTGAACAAGTTATTTCAAACAGCTATAACAGTTCCGTATTATTTTGTGTTATGTTAAAAGATAAATAACTAGTATGTTAAAAAACAGGCTAAATATGCATGTTGCAAAAGAATTTAACATAATAGTCCAGGTTTTGATTATTCTTTGGAAATTTGGAAATTTATACAATAAGAACTGTTAGATAATAAAGACAATTTCCTTTTTTTATAATCACAGATTTTGCTTAATTGATTGATAAATTAGTTTGCCATACTTTAAAGCTGTTGTTTAAAGTAGAGCATATTTCCCTTTATACTTCCGCAATAACTTCTAGGTTTTTTTTTAAAAAGGCGGCAGTTTATTTAATATGCTAATATATAACTCGTTATTAAAAATCGAATATCTTATTTATAATTAAGTAATAATTAAATTATCTTATTTATAATCTGCTAATTGATTTTTATAGTACAAATTGAGTGTCTGATATAAAGTTATCGAGTTATTCAGGATATCAAGTTATTCAAGTTATTCAAATTTTCAAGTTAAAAAGTAAAGTTTCAGTAAAGAAAGTTGTACTAATAACATATGAGTTGGGGTAAAGATGAAGTTTGTGGAAAGGATACAATCACGGAAAATGGGCCATGGCGCAGTGGTTAAAGCGCTTGCTTTATAAGCAGGATATTCAGGCTCGAAACAAGCTCTGGACATATTTTCGCGTCACGGTAAGGAAGGAGGCGTGAACTTCCTGGTTAAATGCACTGTGACAAGACCATTAGGACTTCTCGGGGCACCTAAAAAAAAAAAAAGGAACAATATTTGTTGTAAAGCTATGGTGTAAGGTCAGCATTCAGTATAAAAAAGAATTAATTCACTAGCTAACTTTATGCCCATTTTAAGGACATTTTGGATAAAGCAGGATTTTTAATTACAAATTGTTTAAAAGAATTCAAAAATTAAGGTAAATTACCTTGGTAAACCAGCCTGCAATATATGAAGCCATACTTTAAAAAGTAGACGGACCGAATACCTAAATTTATGCAAAATAGCAAGTTTAATCATATGCTTATCTGGGTCAAACTCATCAGTGGAACGAGCCTTTAGTCTTTGACAATGCTTATGTCAGAGCAAAGACTTAGAATCAACCACAAAACACTTAACGCTCTTGGCCATTAAAATCAATGATCCAAATTTTAGTGATAATGATAGGAGAAACTTAATTGAATGGGTTACTGATATATTTTTATAAAAACGATAAACAGCTATTTTCGATCCAATAATTCAACTTGCTACAATAGTAAATGACAAAAAAGACGACATTGATTAGGATAGTTTAAGCAGTAAAAGTTAATGGGAAACACCTGAATCGAGTGAAAGTGAAGAAACTGTGTTCGATTTTGAAATTGAAGATATTTTGGGCTAATTTATTTAAAATGAACATTTATAAATAATTTATAACTACAGTAGAATTCTGTTAGCTCGGACTCTGAATGGGTATATATATTTTGTCCGATATAGCAAATGTCAGAGTTAAGCAAAGCTTTTGGTATGTATAGAGAATTCAAGGGGAATCGAAAATTTGTCCGAGTAAAAGTCCAACTTATCCAGGGTCCGAGTTAACGGGATTTTACTGTATATATTTCTTTTGTAAGACAACAATAATACTATATCACTTCTTCATATTTTATTTTCATTTTTATACTTGCGCTATATTTAATACATTTAAATATATTTTACAGCAATAGACCTAATATATAAAATAATACTGCATTTAATACCCTTCTATTGGCTCTATTCATAAAAAAATGTAAAAAAGACTTGTTTTGTTTCTTAATTTATAATACACTTTTTTTTTTATACACGCCTATATTATATAAGAAGAATATATTCAAGAAGTATATATGCCAGAACCTTAAAAAATCTATTTGTGCTAAGTCTCTTAGAAATTAAAAATTAGATTACCTCAAATTTTAACTTACATATCACATCAACATAACATATATTTTCTTCTAATTTCCGAAAAGAATATAAAATCAATTACATGTTCATAAAAGAGTATGATAATAAATTGAACAGAAACGACAGTAATAATTAAAATTTTAGTCTAAACAGTTGAAAAACAATTGTAAAAGAATAGAACTCTTTGGTTCAAGGTTTATTTAAAAAAAGATTTCAATATAATTGTCACTCTATCATTATAGGTTAGAGATATCAGTGTTAAATTTTTAAAATTTAACTTATTCTACAAAGCACAAGAAAAATGAATCAACTAAAGAAGCACAATAAAAAATATTATATTCCATTTTTTTAACAAGACAATATATAATTATTCAAACAGATTTTAAAAAATTGCTATGATCATTGCAAGATTTTTTAAGCAAACATCAAGATGCTTGAATAAAGAAACGTGATGGTTGTGAAGATTGTTTTTCTGTCATTTTTTGCGTTGCTTGCAAATTATTAGTTTGACTATATCTGGAATAAATTCAACAAAAATCTGATTATACAACTGATAAAACTGGAGAATAAAAGAATAAAGTCTGAATAAAAATTGAGAAACAAAACCAAAACAAAAACATAATAAAAAAAACTCATTAAGTAGAGCGCACACTAATAACTCTGAGCGAAAGGTAAAAACTGCAGTGTAGCTACGAAAAACTATTTTCTAAACTTTACAAGTATCCCACTATTTGAAGTTTAATTACCAAAGTCTTTTTAAATAATTTGTCACTCTCCTACTTGTTAATAGAGTGATTTTAGAAATTTTTATACATGATGACATTTTCAATCACAAAGAAGTGACCCGCATAGTCCACGAAAACGGGCTATTTATAGCTCACGCACTCATTTACTCCCGCCAAAGACTGTATATATGTGTGTATATATATATATATATATATATATATATATATATATATATATATATATATATATATATATATATATATATATATATATATATATATATATATATATACATATATATATATATATATATATATATATACATATATCAGTGTTCTTCATATAAAATTTAATGCCAGCGCACAAAAAAGTTCTGGCCAGATGGTCATTTTTAAGTTGGTGTGCTTGATTTTAAAAAATTCATCTTTATTTTTTAAAATAAACACAGCAAAATAAAATCAACGCAACAAACTAAAATAAACAGGAATGCTTTGCATAATTGCTAAATAAAATTAAGAAAAGAATGGCAAAAGTTTTATTTAAATTTTAGATAAAACAATTTATTCAAATTCTAAATAAAATAATTACATTGAAAAAGGACAAAACAAACGTTAATTTCTAAACAAGATAATTAAAATAAAAACTGTAAAACAAAAGTTTCATTTAAATTCTAAATAAAACAATTTATACATAAAAGTATTCCACGATTTTTTCATAAAAGTATTTGATGAGCAAAACAGATTTGTTACAATTTAAAAAAAAAGCATTTAACTTTTTTGGCAAGCACTTTTCATGCACTCACCAAAGTTTTTGCAGGCATGTGGGGAGTGCAGAAAGGCTTGAACGCAAAAGCGCTGGTCAGATAAAGAAAACTTGTATATATATATATATATATATATATATATATATATATATATATATATATATATATATATATATATATATATATATATATATATATATATATATATATGTATATATATATATATATATATATATATATATATATATATATATATATATATATATATATATGTATATATATATATATATATATATATATATATATATATATATATATATATATATATATATATATATATCTTTGAATACTTAGCCTCAAGTTGCATTTCCATAGTTACTTTTTTTTTTAGTAATAATAACTTAGCTTAATAATTTATTATTCTTTACATTCCTTCATATTTTCCTCTTCTGTCTTGTCAGAATATAAATGCCATTTCTTAAACAAATCGATCTTTTAGTCATTAGAGTTATGCCCAAAAAAGCAAAAAAATTTTATGAAATTCCTCATGGACCGTATCAGAATTTGAAAACAATTTTTAATTATGTACATATATGTGAGAAAAGCAAGTCCTGAAAATTTAAGATAACCTAATGTGGTTCTTGGTAACAACAACAACAACAACAACAACAACAACAACAACAACAACAACAACAACAACAACAACAAAGATATTTATTTTCCTCAAAATTTACAATCATATACTTACAATAATATAATAATAATAATAATAAAAATAATAATAACAAGAATATCTATAATATTATAAATAATAAAATAATAATATCATTATTAAGAATAAATATAAACAATTGATTGACAAGGAAGGAGTCAATCATGTAGAAATGTGATCAAAGGAGTGAAACCAAATAATTATATTAATAATATTATTTTTAAAAATAATAACAATAAAAATTTTATTCATTAATAGAGCAAAAGTAACAGCAAAAATAACAGTATTTATGATAATTATAACAATAATAGTAATAATAAAAATAGCATTATAAAAATAATAATGGCAAAAACAATGAAATTGCTATAAAAATAGTAAGAATATATAAGAAAACTAAAAGAAGTTAATAGTGATAAAAAATTAAAATTAAAAAAAATACATTTAAAAATTTTTAAAAATGGTGTTTCAGGGTGGGTGTTTCAAGTTTGGATGAAAATGGTTGTTTCAAGTTTCAAGTCAAAAAATGAGTGTTTCAAGTTAGCTTGTGTCAGTACCAACTGACAAAAGTTAACTTGAAACACCACCCACCATTATCATTTAAAAGTTATAAAATATAAAATTTTTTATAATTTTTTAATGATAAAACACTATTTAGGTACTGTATAACTTCACATAAAATTTTAATATTCAAGCATAATAGTTTTTTTCAGATTCTTAACAGATAATATCTTTTCTTAATACCTGATTATGTTGATTTTATATCTTAATAATTTAAAAATAGTATACAATTGATTGTTTAAAAAAATTAAAATCTAATTTTGTTATTCTTTTCCATAAAGGCAAAGTAAACAGTATATTTTTGTTATTAATTGCAACGTTTTGTGATTTTAAAAAACTTGTTTTTAAATCTAGGTAAAAACGTTAAAACTCAAGCAAGCCAGACCAAGATCTTTAATGCTCTGTCTCTGTTATCTAAGATCAATCAAAAAGTATTTATTAATAAACGCCAAAAAATTTAATGGGCACTTATTTATAATCTCAAAATAAAATCTTAAAAAGTCAGGATAAATTATCCAGGATGAAAACAAATTTAAAGCTAACTGTTCATCTTTTTTAAACCTAAAAATTATACGTAAATGTTTGTTAAAATTATTAATTTGTTAAAATGATAAAAATATACTTAAACAATTTTATTTCCATCAAACAAATTGCCAATATAATCAGTTCAAACCTCTATTCCTGTACAGTTATCAAACTATGCAAGCCTATAATCTCCATAATGCTACAAATAATAAATGTCAATAAGTTTTTGTAATTTGATACCCCTGGAATTTTATGTAAAAAATTTTATATTTTGTTGGTACTGGAACAAGCTGACTAGAAACACCACCCACCCTGAAACACTGCCCACCCTGAAACACCACCCAAAGGAATGCACAACTTTCCTCTTGACTCGCAAAATTTTAGACATCTGACAGCAATACTCTTGATATTGATTTTAAAAAGTCATTTCTGGATATTTTGATTTATACGATCAAATCCTAGCCTGATGAGATAATCTGATAAGTATTCCTTCTCAAGCAGAACATGATTGATAAGTTGCTTCCTAAGCAAAACATTATTTCATCTGATTTCTTGCAATAAGCAATGTCTGCATTTTCAAGTGCTGTACCATATTATTAGGAAACACTCTAAACTTTAACAAAACATAGAACTCACAGTTTCTGTAGGGAATTTTTGTACAAATGATCTTTTTAGCAGTTTGGTTCTTGTTGATTTGTTCTAATTAATCCCAATTGTTTTAAAGTTATTTTTGTTTTTAAAGAATATTTAGTAATAAGTTAAACATTGATCCTATACTTTTTTTTATTTTATGAATTTATGAATAAAGATCAAAGACATAGTGTCTTAGGTCTTTATTCATAAAAACTAAGATAGGGTCAATGTTTAATGTATCTTTGACAGAAACTACCAAATCAAAAATAATTATATTTATAAACTGATTTATTTTGAAATTGCTCTTTCGGATAACTTATTAATAAAATATAACTATAAAAATTCGGGTTTCATATTTTTTTTATGAAAAAGAGACATCTGTTACTTGAAGTTAGTGGAAGTTATCTAAATTACTCCATGGAAGTTGCTAATGAAGTTATCTAAGATACTTTATAGTAAAATATGTTGAACAAATAGAATACTTTTTTGAAATACTCTTGAATCATTAATCATTATTCCAGTTGTTGACAATTCTGTTGTCAATGATTGTATTAAAACAATCGTGATGAAAAAAATTTATGTGATTCAAACAATATTCAAACTTCCTTAATGTAATTGCTCATAAACTAAAATATTAAAACCTTTGAAAAAAATTGAAAATCTTAAACCTAAAAAACTCAAGTTGAGCCTAACTAACAAGTGGATAAGCATTGACAATGAAGTCTGACAACCTGGTGCACATTCCAATATTATGTCTATCTTAAACTCTATATAAACTCTTAAATGTAAAGCTTTTAGACTTCAATAGCTTGGATCAAGGAAAAACTAAAAATGGAGGTCTAAATAAAAATACTCACTTTGGGTATATTGTAAACTTTAGCTTATAAAAACCCTCTTTAGAAAATATCTTAAATAAAAACTAGATATACTTCTCATCTAGTAGGCCAACACTGCTGCTATCACCAGTAATATGCTACCAACACTGCTGCTATCACCAGTGATAGTAAAAGTAAGTAATAGTGTAACTTAAATTAATAAAAATATACATCAAATAAATGAACACACCTCTAATGGCTTCCAGTTTAACAGCTCAAGAGTAACAAATGGTGCAAATAATTTTGGTAAACAAATTCCTAAAAATGCTTCTTTATATGTGTCACTAAATGCAAACTTCCACTGTTCAAAACGAGACATTATTTCACGAATTGATTTAAAATCAGAAACAACATCGTCAAATACAGTTTCTGCATCTTTTAAAATCTTAGCTAAAAGTAAATAATTTTTTATAACAAAAAATTTAAAGGTTAGAAAAGTTATAATAAAAAATAATAAATCTCTATAAACTAAAATCAGTTATTGTCTTTTAATTATATTTAAACTGAAACTTTTAGTTTTTACTTTATATAATTTCAATATATAAAGTTATCTCGAACATTGTATTTTACTTTATATAATTTCAATACATAAAGTTATATCAAACATTGCATTTTACTTTATATATTTTTTAATATATAAAGTTATATCAAATATTACAATTTACTTTATATATTTTCAATATATAAAGTTATATCGCACATGGCATTTTAAACAATATATTTTCATTAACGCAGCTGTTATTGAATAAGAAATTGAATAAGCTCCTCATTAAACTAGAAAATTTAATGCACCTGTGGCACAGTGGTTAAAGTTTTGACTCAGAACCCAGAGGTTCATGGTTCAACACCAGCTCTAGCCCAATAAGCGACATTAATAAAGATGGAGGCATGAACTTCCTTGTTAAATGGTCTTCTGCAGTGCTCGGTGATAAAGCCGTAAGGACTTCTAGGAGCACCTTAATAACTACCCATATTTATAAATATAAAGTTAAATTAACTACTGCATTTTACTTTCAATATATAAAGTAATATCAAACATTGCATTTTATATTTTTTTAATATATAAATTTATATTAAACATTACATTTTCGATAAGTATTGGCTAAAAAAAAATTGTAAAGATGTAATTATTAAATTCATATTTGCAACAAATTAACTACGAAATAGTTTTTGCATAAAAGTTTAAAATCTTAAATCTTATGTTGTTTACAAACTTTATTGCACTGGCAGAATTTTGAATAACATTAAAATCTGCCTTAACAAGAATCATATCACAAAGTTCTTTGTGATATGATTCTTGTTAAGGCAGATCTTTAGGCGTACTTAAATGTGTGACTTGTGAACCAGCTTTAATATTGTGAATTGTATTTATCATATAGCATCATGTAACTCGAGTTTCATTTGGTAAAAACAAGCTGAATGACTTTGTCACTAGTACCTACATGGTTGTACATTCTGCCTTGATTTTCTCATAATTAAGTGAACTTTGATGTATTCTTTAACCTCATCTTTTGCATTTAATGAGGACATTAAACTTTTTTGACTTTATTTTTCAAACAGTTGTTCAAGATATGATCAGCACAAATCATGTGATTAGAACTTTTGATTAAGGTACTTCGTCCAAAAGAACTTTTTGCATTTCAACCCCCATCTAACAAACAAACTCATTTTAGACTTGGTTCTGCTATGATTGGGAATTTGAAAATCATGCTGTCAATTCGTTTAGCAAGCATAAAGCCAGTCTTCATTCCAATAAAGTTTTGGCAATCCAAAGATAGCTTCTTTAATTCTAATAAACTTGTTGACATAGTGAACAATCAGGGATTCACAATGGTCATTTTTTCTTGAAGTTCAACTATCAGGTTGAAAAAGTTACCACACTGGATTGAATATTGTCTTTTTTATATTGCTCTTTCACTAATTCTTTCTATTCTTGTATAACCTTGGTAGTTTGGCATTGGAAAGTGTAGTGAGAGCTTTCAGATTGGCTTTAGGACATAGATAATTCAGCAGCACCCTAATACCAGGACTTTCAATCATGCTTAGTGACAAAACTAAAGGGACAAAAGCAAGTGAAATCAAAATCTAGCTCACTTTGTAATGGCCAATACTAAACTTCAATGAAATCATCTAAAATAGTTTGGCTGGATTATTTCTTAAAATGTGACTCAACCTACTGTGCTTAACAAAGAAGCAAAGAATCCTCTCATTAAGCTAGATTTATCAGATTTCTTTTTTACTGTTGTTTTATTAGCCAATTCTTCGGCAACTGCTTCATTTTCTTTCTTCATCATTTTAGTATAAAGTAATGGAGTTTTGGCTCTAAAAGAAAGAAAAAAACGCTATTGCAATTAATCTCATTAATTGTAGATAGTCACATTTATGCAATTCTAAAGGTATTATGATTTATTGGTAAAAATTGTTATATAGGCTTAAGTGAAGTTCTGAATTATTATAACTATAAAGACCTACCAATATCATTAAACATAGGTTGCAAGTATTTTATCATGGTTTTGAAGACAAAAAAAACTAGTGCTTTAGAGGATTTGAAATGTTGTTAATTGTTAACAACTGATTTACAATTAAAACAAAAAATCAAATTTCTATTTAAAAGTTTTCTAAAACTTTGAAATAAATTGTAAATTTTTATCATAAACTGCATTTTTAGGAAAAATATCATGATTATAGCTATATATCTAAAAATACAAAATACTTAAATGATTACTTACTTTAAATGATTCCTGATGCTAAAGTTACTGCTATGGAACATTTTTAGCTTACTGGAGCACTGTATACAAGTTGCAAAGAAATTTTTTCCATGTTTTCAGGCCTTGTTAAGAAGCGTTACGCAGCTTGCATTTTGCCTGCAAAAAGGTGATTTGCCTACGCATTCAGCAGTTCTGCGTTACGCAAAAACTTTTATCTTTTAGAATACTTAAATTATATTTTGATACTGTTTATGTGACGTTTATTCAGAAGAAATAAAGTCGTAAGTAAAAGCATTTAACCGCAATTGTAAACTAATAGATTTATTGTTAAAGAAACAGTTTGTTTAATAATTTTTTTGTTGTTGTTGAAAATTAGTTAAAGAAAATAAAGTGTTATAAGTTTTATCTTTAAGGAATTAAATATATAAATTCCTTTTGCATATATAAATTATTTTTTGTCATAATAGTTTAAAATATGCACAATTTATTTTGATGTAAATACTTTATTAATAAGATATTTTGTTTATTGTTAATTCAATAACGTAAAGTTTTAATGACATTCGTTTAATTTATGAAAATAAATTATGATCACAAATATGTTATTAGTAACTGATAAATAATAAAAAAAAAAAACTCTTTATTGTTTAAAAACATTATTAAAAAGAGTTCACAAATAAAAAAAGAAAAAAAATTATTAACAGTTAATAAAATAACCAAAAACCAACTGTAAAGTTATAAGAAAATAAACAAATATTATGTTAAGTTTTATGAAAAAAAATATTTTTTTCAAAATAAAATTTAGTTCATATTTGAAAAAAACGATAAAAATGATTTTTCAAATAGGAACTTAGATTTTATTTGTAACTTTTGCTTAGTGAGAAAAAAAAAACTGTATGATTTTTAACGCGTTAATAAAATAACTTTAATTACAATGCGGTACTTGAAAAGACTCTAGTGACGCAATATAACTTCTAACAATACAAAATATATTTGCTGAGTTGAGTAACTTTGAAATGCATTACGCGTTTTCGTTACGCAGCAAAATCTTGTAACAAGGCCTGATGTTTTTCTTCATTGGTACCTTTTTTTCATTTGAACCTTCTTTTCTCCATTGTTACCTTTATTGATACCTATCTTTCTTTATTGGTACTTTTAACTGACTGAAGGTCTTTGGTGAAGCATTCAAAAATTAGGTTCACCATTTTGAATTTTGATTTTTTATAATTTATTAGAGATAAATCATATGTTAAACAAAAAAATTTTAACAAACTGAATTTTTCCTTTAATATACTCTAAAACTAATAAAAATTTAGGCAAATTATCATTTAATTAAACAATGGCAGGTTAATCTCAGAAATTATGATTTAATTTTTAAAAACATTTAAAATTTAATTGCATGAGTTGCTTTGAAAGTTTTTCAATAAAGTTTATCCAAAAAAGATGTACGGTAGCAAATATAGTATTTTCTTTTTTATAATATAAATATAACTAATTCATTTATATTTTAAATTTTAAAAAGACATTTCATATTTAAAATACAAAAAAGGAAATAAGACATTTCATATTTAAAATATAAAAAAGGAAATAAAAGACAACATATTAAAAATAAATAGAAATAATATTTTTAAACTTAATAACAATATAACAAATGCTCTAAAAAATCTAGTCAACTGATAACAATTAGAAAATTTTGAATGAATGACCTTGTTAATTACTAAATTTTTTTCACTTCAAGAAAACTCCTAAAACTTAAAATTCTCAACCAACTTTTTTTTTACAACATCTTCACTTCCAACAAAGCTGCAAGCAACCACTATTAGAATTGGAAGTTACTGGAAGAGAAAAGGTGAAGTTTTATAGAGCAAGATAATGATTGACAGACAACTTAAAAGATTAGAAAATATATGAATCAGGAAAGCAAGATGAAGGAAGCGAATTCCAAAGAACTGATGTTCAAGGAAAAAAACTAGACAAATAAGAGATTTTAGAGCACTTAGGAACAGTCACACAAAAAAGGATGAGACTTAAATGACAAGTAACACAAGAATGAACTTTAGTAGATGGCACAAGAGACACTAACTCTTTAGAGCAGTCCCCATTAAAGTATTTGTAGAAAAAAGAAAGAGAAGCAGCATTATGACGATGTGATAATGGTTGGAGGTTGGCTGCAAGAGCAGGTCCAACTATGTTTACAATGCATTTTCTAAATGAGCAAGGTGCATCAGTAAGTGACCGAGACCCCAGATCTAGCCCCAGCTAAAAAAGAGACTTTTTGCTAACCCAGCCCTGGTCCCGGAAAAATTATAAGATTTAACAGGGATTGATGGGTAAGAGTTATAAGGCTTTTTTGATGCTCAATTAATAAAAGTTTTTATAGCATGAAGGGATAGATACAGTAAAAGAATGCAACTTGTTGAATAAATAGCCATACAAGAATGAATTTTGGTTTATTGTTATAGAGATAATAGCTCGCTTGTATTTGTAGAAAAAAGAAAGAAATACAATCTTAGAATAATGGGATATTGCCTCAAGCTTGGCAGATAGACCAGGTCTAATTACATTTACAATGTGTTTTTAGACTTTTTCTGAGAGTAAGAGAGTTGTTATTCGTCAATATAGGAATGCCAACAATATTGTAATATTTTTTTGCAGTAAATAAATGAGTTTTGTTGTCTAACAAAAATTGTGGATTTCAAGTCCAGAATTTAAATTCATAAGCTATTGCAAGCTTTAGGTTGTTACAGAATAGAAATCAGATTTAAAATCGGCTGCTTGTTTTAAGCAAATAAAAGGTGAAGATGTTTTGTCAAGACAAGAGTATAAAATTGAGTCGTTAGCAAATCCAGCCACTTTAGATTTCATGAAGATCGTTATTGTAGATAAGAAACAATACAGAAGTAAAGATAGAACCTTGTGGTTACTTAAGAAAATTAGGAAGAGGGTGCGCCTTCAAGAAAAACTTTACTACTGCAGTTAAAAAGAAATTGATATATCCTCAAAACCTTTATATAAAGAAACTAATAACAGAGTAAAGACTAATCATAGGATAGTTGGAGAGGTCAAAGTGTTTTCTAGAAATTTAAAAAATTGGAACCACTTATTTAGCACTTTTTTAAAATTTTGGCAAAAATTAAAGAGAGTTCTGGAGAACACTTTTTTAAGACTATGATTGAAATCTTGTCTGGAGCACTGTAGAAGTAGTTAATTGAGAATAAACTTTAGAATTGAAAGCCAGAGTGATTTTGATGTTTAAAATGGGTTAATCTGTTTAAGTGTCAAGAAGAGTATGGCCATTATATTAATGAGTCAAATTAGAATAAGATTTCTTTGCAAATAATTCTGCTTTATTCTGGGGAGAAGGAAAAAAGATCAGACCCATGAATTAGAGATTAAATGTTAGTCTAAACTTTAGTTAATAACACTGTTGTAGACTAACCAAGAGTCTCTAGAACCTAACATCTGAGATAAGATACAAGATTTAGTAAACTGAGAATAATAGAGCTTAACATCAGACAAGACTTTTTTATATTGGCTTCTTGCAATAACAAAAGGACATTTGTTCCTAAGAGAGATGTTCTTGTAAAAAATGATCAATGTTTAATAAAGCTCAAGATGGTGAAAAATGTGGGGTAGAATGACACTTGAATTAAAATTGAAGAGAAGTAATAAAAGCTTTTATTCCAGAAGGAATAAAAGCTTCCAAGATGCACATTATGCATACATATTATAAATATAAACATACATGAATGCTATTTATTTAGATGCTGGCATACAATATCCTTTCATTGTTATATAAACTTTAGTATTTATATGATGTAGCATTTGCTAAAAGAGAAGGTGATCAGATGGATGTGTGGTGTGACAAGAAAAAGAGGTATAATCTTAGACAGATTAGAAAAAACATTGTATCAAACAACGCTTGTTAGAAAAAATTAAAACAATTTAGGTATCAGCATGAAGAGAGGTAGCAGCTTCAGTAGAAAATAGTAGTGGTAGAAGTAAGAAAACTTAAAGAGAGTGCCTTACATATTATATGAATGAGCTTTAGTAAAGAAAAAAAAATCGTTTGTTAATATTAGAGAAGCAACATAAAAGAGGAAGGCTAAAGCCTGATGATGATGATGATGATGATGATGATGATGATGATGATGATGATGATGATGATGGTGATGATGATGATGATGATAATGACAATAATGATCATAATCATAATCATCATGATGATGATGGTCATCATCATCAGGCTTTAGCCTTCCTCTTTTGATGATGATGATGATGATGATGATGATAATGATGACAATTATCATCATCATCATCATCATCATCATCATCATCATCATCATCATCATCATATCATCATCATCATCATCATCATCATCATCATCATCATCATCATCATCATCATCATCATCATCATCATCATCATCATCATCATCATCATCATCATCATCATGATAATAATAATGATTATGATGATCATGTTGATTATAATGATGTTTATATATGCATACACATACAAAATATAACATGAATTTTGAATAAAATAAATATACTTTAGGATTTAAATGTTTATGTAGCCCTGGTCAAAAACCTGGCCCCAGCCTTGGCTATACTTTATCAAATCCAGCCCTGGTCTCGGTCAAATATCAAACCTTGTCTAAAAGAGAAAGGGCATCATTGGAAGATTCGCCCCAGATATGGCAAAAGTATTAAAGAGATGCAACCTTAGCAGATGCTAATTTTGCTATGGATTTGATATATGGTTTCCAAGAAAGATTGAAAGTTAATCGAGAACTTAATTCATTTCTTGTTTGCTTATATTTACAATCCAATCATAACAAATCCAATAAATCTTTTTTTTGTTTTTTTTATTAAAAGGAAGTAAAATTGTAATTTTAAAAGTTTAATTTTAAATAAACAAATTTAAATCCTTTTTTTTTTAATTAAACTTAATAACACTTGTGTCACTGAAACAACTTTAAATACACTTAGTACATATTTTTAATGTTTACAAAGAATTTCTGGTAAAATAAATTAAAAAGGTTGGATAAAAGCTTTTTGGTTTAAATGATAGATAATTTCGGCAAATGAATAATTCTGTCTATTGAAAAATACTTTTATATCGCGAGAGCCAACACTATGAAAGAAACTTTATACAACATGTCAGACCACATTTGGAATATGGAGTATGCACTTAGCACCATCAACAAAAAAGGACCAAAAAACACTTGAAAAAGTTCAGTGACAAGCCACCAAGATTGAACACACAATGAGACAACATAGTTATTAAGAAAGGCTAATCAAACTCAACCTAACTAGTCTAACTGTGCACCGACAAAGAGGTGGCCTTATTTAAGAACTCAAAATCGTAAAAAAAATGACAGTGAAACGGTGTGTACCAATAATCACAAGAGAGCTAAGAGCTAGTCATAGAGGAAGAAACTTAGCAAAGAATTAGTCAGCAACAGCACACTGCGAGACAATTTTTTCACTAACAGAATCATGAATTGTTGGAACTCGCTATCAAATGATACTGTGAACACGAAAACAGTCAATGCATTCAAGAATAGGCTAGACAACCTTCCGCATAGTTGCTACAGAGGATTATCCACAGATAGGCTACTTCCTGCGAGCTGATGATTGATATTATTTTTATTTAAAAAAAAATGAAAAAAACTCCAGTCTATAAAATTGCATTTTTGTGATTTTTTAAAGAACAAAAACTATTTAGATTCCTTAATTAAATTAAATTTTATACAAAGTGTACTTAATTTTGTGGCTTTTTTTTTACATTAGGTGTACTTAATTTTGTCACAGTAATAAAATAATTTTTTAGAAAAATTATTTTATTTTTATTTATTTAGCCCGAATCAGTTTACTATTTTATTTATTTTACAAACTCCTTGGCAATAATTATAAAACAACTAAATAGTTGCAAATTGATTAAACTGAAGCAGCCATTGATTTGTTAATTAATCTGTGTAGCATACTTAGAAATAGAAACTTAAAGAGAAGAGAATTTTAATTTTGTTTCTCTGTAGTCAGTCCTCCTAGTCCAAAATTATTATACTTACAGATTAATTATGACCAAAACTAAAAATAAAGAAAATTGACTTCTTTAATTTTTGCAATTTTAATTTATTCAGTATTTATTCTACATAATTTATAATGTCTTTAGCTTTATAGTCTTTATTTTTTTATTAAATTGAACTTTTGAAAAACAACCTTGAAATATCATTTATTTTTGTTTAATGCCATTTTATGTTTATAATTACCTTGTTCAGCTTCATATCTTAGTCTTTCACTGGGTATGACTTCGTCATCACTAGACATTCCATCATAATGTGGAGCTCCTTTACGACTTTCACGCCGTCTAGCACGCCTTCCCTCGCGTTCTGCTATTCTTCGATTTCGAATGTTATTGATGCGATCATTGTCTATTAAAAAAATGTTTTTTAATATATTGTTTTCTAGTAATTAAAGCCTTATCTTTAATAAGATAAATCACCTGTATTTGGTTTGCCAGATATTTCTTCTACTTCGTCTTTGACATCATTTTGTCTTCGTGTTACAAGTTTCTCTGCATAACTTGATAGAACTGAATGCATGCCACTTTCAAGCTCATTTATCTGCTTAACCTTTACAGATACAACAAAATGTATATTCTATACTTATAAGCCTAATAGAGCAATTTTTTTTAGTTTTAACCAATAGTTTGATATACCTTCCAGTGATGAAGTTTTCTGTAATATAAAGATATTTTTAAACACCTGATATATTTATATGTATGTAATCACTGCACTGATACACAAACTGTTCTTACCTCTTTATTAATGTATCGTTGTATCATTAAGCCATTATTATTCATTATTATGCATAATAATGTCCTAATGATATAATTATATAATTTATTTAAAACTTTTATATAATAATAATAATAATAATATAAATACCTTTTCATTTAAGCATTCTATTAAATCTCGTGCAAATCCTCTGATGTCTTGATAAAAGGTAAACCTTTCAGAGATATCAATTGTCTTATTTTCTAGGTTTTTAAGATTATCTAAAGAGAAATGTAAATCGGAATCTGTTTTTTCGAGCTGTTGTTTATGCAAATGATGAAGTTGTTTTTTGGCATCAACTTGTTGCCTTAGCTGTTCTCCAATAATATCTATTGAATAAACATATGTATCTTGAGATGGGATTTGATAAACTTGTGAATATTGTGGCGCACTATATGTCAAGTTATTTATTTGATTGCAATAACCTTGCAATGTTGTCATTGCATAGTGAGGAGCATAAGTTGTTGGGTCCATTAACATTCCTACATTAAAATTTAAAGGAAGCTTTGGACCATAAGTCTCTGGTATATTTGTTGGCATGTGACTTCCTTTTTTTATTTGTTCCTCTTCCCATCTTTGAATTTCATCATCATGTTCTTCTCTTTTTTCATTTCCACTGTCTTCATCTTGAAATTCCTCTAGAGCCTTAGCAACTTGTTTCCGTCGTTCTAATTGCGGGTGTGATGTTGCAGTTGTTCCTTTCATTTCAATCCTTTCATCTTCACTGCTATCATCTTCTCGTATAAGCCTTGAGTTTCCTTCTGGGAATCGACCTTCATATTTATTTGTATTCAAAGGTATATAAGCAACTTGGTCACCAAACTGTCTAGCTTGTTCTCGCTTTTTTTTCATTGCATAAATCATGGCAGCATCAGGTATGTTACCATTAGTACCTAGAGCTTGTTTAATATTAAATTTATGGGAAACACCAAAATCATCTTGTTTAAAATTATAATCTTCATCATCAGAAAATGTTTTTACATGTAACATATTGCTTTTAAGAATCTGGTCCTGATTTTTTTCTTCAACAAAAAGTTCTTGAGATTGATTTTTTTCTCGTCTCTTTTTAAGTTTTTTTTCTTTTTTTACTTGGTTTTCTAAAGTTGAACTTGCTTTTGTCCGTTTTATTACAAATTCCTCATCATTTTCTAATTCATCTCCAAAGCTAAGCATAGTATTTGGTTTTGTTTTAATAGTCTTGGGAGCATTTGCAGGCATTTGATTAGATGGCAACTCTGTTTTATCTTTTTTTCCATCATCATCATCACTATCAGCTGTATCAATTTTTTTCCTAAGGTTATTACGGTTGGATTTTTTACGAAACCCTCCACCAAGCATTTTAAAGATGACCTGAATTTTATAAATATTATAAGATGATGGAAAATAATACAGCTAATTAAATTCATATATATATATATATATATATATATATATATATATATATATATATATATATGTATATATATATATATATATATAATATATATATATATATACAATATATATATATATATATATATAATATATATACATACAATATATATATATATATATATATATATATATATATATATATATATATATATATATATATATATATATATATATATATATATACACACAAAGGAAAAACTTTATTTGATTAAAGACCATTCAACAAAATAACATAAAAAAACACTATTCTAATGTAATTTTACATGGGATATACAAATATCATATCAAAACAACAATATTAAATGTTCACTTGATAATTGCAATTTTGTAAAAGTTAAGGTTCAAAAAGTATCCAACACATCGTAAAAAAAGAATTTGATTTGCCAATAATTTGTCATCCAT